>NC_057798.1:10488498-10516520 GCF_018294505.1 Triticum aestivum
AATGCCTCAAACCCCATTAGTCCCGGTTCGTGGCACGGACCGGGACTAAAGGTCTAACCCTTTAGTCCCGGTTGGTGCCACGAACCGGGACTAATGGGCATCGCACCCTTTAGTCCCGGTTCGTGGCACCAATCGGGACTAAAAGGTCCAGACGAACCGGGACAAATGGCCCACGTGGCCCCTGGGCGCACGAACCGGGACTAATGCCCCCATTAGTCCCGGTTCTAGACTGCAGCGGGACTAATGGGCTTACCCGGCGTGGACCAAAGCCCTCTTTTCTACTAGTGTATGGCCACATCCCCTCTTGATCCGTCCTCCCCACGAAGCCGCCAGAGCAGCGCTGAACTGCCAAGAAAGACGAAGACTGAAGGGCAATCTCGCGCCGCCGGTCCCTTTAGACCGCGGGGCTGCAGCCTAGATCCCCACCGTCCCCATCACCGACGGGCCCGGGCTTAGCTGGCGCACGTCTCTGGGGATGACGAGGTGGAGGAGAGTGGGGAGGGGGCGGCGGCCGGGGCGCTAGAGTTGACCCCCTGATTGCCCTGGAGGGAGCGATTGAGGGAGCCTGGAGCGGGGGGAGGGAGCGATCTGATCTCCTCTGCTAGATAACATCATGGTTCACTACTGTTGAAGATACTGGATTGACAAGTAATCCATCCACACCTACTGCCTGAGACGCTTGTGAGGCACAACGAACCCACCATTGTTTGGAGGAAAGGGACGGGGAAGCCTCACTGACTGCTTAATCGAATTCCATTCACCAGCCGAGAGGAAAAGAAGGCCTCGATCTAGATTGAAGAGAACGGGCATGCTTGGATAGTGGAGATGGACAGATCCTTGGGAGATGATAGTTTCAGCGCCACAAGCCTAGTATAAGCAGCATCAAGATTATAATGGAGGGCAGCATCGAGAGGGGTGTGAGGCAGGGCTCTAGTACTGCCATGTATTTGCTGGATCGAGCGGAGGTGCACATCCTGAAAGAGAAGACATGTGGGATCGAAGGGATTGGGAAGAGAAGGCATTGGAGATACACGTACAGCCTCGGGATTCTTTGAGAGATTGATCTTTGAATTAGTCGTACGCTAGATTGGTTTCTAGTTTTTCTAGAGGATTAGTTTTAGTTTTTTTGGAGTACGCTAGATTGGGTTCTGGTTTTTCTAGACAATTAGATTGGTTTCTGGTTTTCCTAGAGGATTAGTTTCTAGTTTTTTTGGAGTACGCTAGATTGGTTTATTTATTTAGATGATTAGTTTCTTATTTTTAATTCTCTACAATATAAATTGTAGTACAGAGGAAGTTACGTGTATGATGGATTGTTTTTTCTTGGTGGAGAGTTACAGATTGAACGTTAATTATTACTCCAAGTATAGAAGGATTACATGGGTTAATCTACACCATAATAACTCGGTCCCTCTAGATAAGCGGCTCATATTTTCTAATTAACGTAGGAATTATTTGGGAGTCTCTAATTAGTACAGTATAAGTAAGTATAAGTATAGATATAGATATAGATATATATGGATATCAACAGATATAGATATAGATAGATATAGAAGTATACATATGAAAATACCAACAACATATTAACAATATGATCTTGCAGTAATTTATAAGTTGGGCCTATCCAAGACCATTATTCCAATAACAATATGAGTCGTCTCTTTTGGGGGTTGGAGGGAGTACATCGTTCGGTGAATATGGGTCATCAGATGCAGAAGATCAATGGTGATGATTAAGGCGTCGTTGTTGTTGACAATAAAACATTAGACAAACCTGGACCGCTAGATTTATATGATTGAAGGGCTGATATAGTTTGGATCCAGCCCAACTCATGCGTTTAATAATATTATAGCGGAGATGGAGATAGCAATCTTCATGCGATTCTCCCCTTAACCGCCGAGTATTACAAATCTGCATGCGATTCGGTCTTCACCGAGTGTTAAATGATTAATGACTACCAATTTGCAAGCGATTCTATCTTTATAATGGCCGCTCTGAGGAATGTGCGCCCTCTTTTGGTGATTAGAGGGAGTACATCATCGGATGAATATAGTTCATTAGATGCTGAGATTTATACGGTTGAAGGATTGATATTGTTGGTGTTGACACTAAAACATACACAAATCTGAGCCGCTAGATTTATACGGTTGAAGGATTGATATTGGATGGATCCAACCAAGCTTGTGCTTTTAATATCAGTGGAGATGGAGATGAAGATTATCGAACTGCATGTGATTCTCTCCTTAATCGCTGAGTATTAAACGGATGCTAATTACTAGCAATCTACATGTAATTCTCTTCTTAATCGTTGAGTATTAAATGGATGATAATTACGAATCTACATACATTTCTCTCCTTATGGCCGTGCTGAGGATATTGCGCCCTCTTTTGCCGATTAGGCTGGTCGTAATGGAGAGTATCATATATTAGTATGATGCATATGATAATAGTCTTTAATACTTATCCGTAGTGCATAGTATTATATATTGGTATCATATGATAGTTCATTTATTGCCTTGCATGACACATAGTAACACATCATGTAATATGATACGAGACCATGATATGATACTCAACCATTTCTTGCTTTATTTATTTCTATGCCATCTCATCACTATTGCCTAGTTGGCTTGCATAATACTACCTGTGATACTCCCATTACGGACAATCTTAGAGAGAGTACATCACTGCATGGATATGGGTCGTCGAATGTAGAGAATTAATGGTGAGTATTAAGACATAGTTGGTGTTGACAAAACAATACAACATAGTACAAGAAAAATCTGAAGAGCCAGATTTATACGTTTGAATGGCTGATATTGCTTGGATCCAACCCAACTCTTGCTTTTAATATTAGTGGAGATGGAGATGGAGATTACCTATCTGCATGCAATTCTCTCCTTAATCGCCAAGTATTAAATGGATGCTAATTTCCAATCTACAAGTGATTCTCTTCTTAGTCACCGAGTATTAAATGTTGTGGCGTGTGTCCTCCCCAGCCTCCCTATATATAAAACGGGCTCCACCCCTGCCTAACTCGTCCAGTACACACACAACCAAAACAACACTTCTTGCCTCTTGAAAGGAGAGAAGATGTCGCTCCTCCTGGTGCTGATCAGTGTTGTGGTCGGCATGGTCGGCCTGCTGCTTTGGTGGAACGAGGTAAGGTACGGCAGGAGAGGGAATGTGTGCCTACCGCCGGGGACAATGGGGTGGCCTCTGTTCGGCGAGACCACCGAGTTCCTCAAGCATGGGCCGAGCTTCATGAAGCGGAAGGGGCTCAGGTAAGTCCATCAACTTGCCGCTCGCTCGCATGGTTGACATGATGTTGCATTTCTGGATACAACATTGCTCAATCTAACCCCGAGCATGATGATACTCTTTGCTTGCATGCTTTCTACAGTATTAAGAAACAAAAAGAATATATAATATTACCTGCGTCCTAAATTTAAATTACTTGTCTTAGATTTGTTTAGATACAAATGTATCTAGACAAATCTAAGACAAGTAATTCTGGACAAAGGAAGTACTATACTAGCGTATTATAAGTTTTTTTTTCTAAAATTACTACGAGGAATTAATCCATGGGTCGCCGCAGATACGGGAGGCTTTTCCGGACGCACATTCTGGGGTGCCCCACAGTGGCGTGCATGGACCCCGAGCTCAACCGCCGGATGCTGCTCCAGGGCGAGTCCAGCGGCCTGGTCCCTGGCTACCCGCAGTCCATGCTCGATATCCTCGGCCGCAACAACATCGCTGCCGTGCATGGCCCGCTACACCGAGCCATGTGGGGTGCCATACTCGGTCTCCTACACCCCGCCGCGATCCGCGCCAGCCTCCTTCCCAAGATCGACGCCTTCGTGCGCTCCCACCTCGATGGATGGTCCGGCTGCATCGTCGACGTCCAGGCAAAGACCAAGGAGGTCAGTCAGTAGTCACCAAAGAAATGCTCATTTTTCATACTATTTTCATCCAAAGTGGTTGTTGCTGAGTTCTATACTATCTTCTTGAAAAGAAAAGAAAAGATAGTATCATATTTCAGGACATCATCATTGCTCGTTTGGTATTGTGTGCTTGTTGAAGAGTTTTATAGAAGCATCTCCTTGCATGGGCATGCCAACACATATCACATAATCTTACTTGCTCATATTGTAGCTGACTGACTTTCCCTTTCAGATGACCTTGCTATCCGCACTCAATCAAATCGCCGGCATCACCCCTGGCCCACTCTCCGACACCCTCAAGACAGAGTTATACACCCTTGTGCTCGGCACCATCTCCTTGCCCATCAACCTTCTAGGGACTAGGTATTACCAGGGCTTGCATGCGAGGAAGAAGCTCGTGTCCATGCTAGAGCAGATGATCGCGGAGCGGAGGTCCTCTATTCAAGCTCACGATGACATGCTGGACGCTCTATTGAGAAGCGGCGATGATGGGGCCAGGGAAAAGCTCAGTGATGAGCAGATAATTGACTTGATCATCACCCTTATTTACTCCGGCTATGAGACCATGTCGACGACCTCGATGATGGTTGTCAAGTACCTGTCGGACCACCCACGGGCTCTTCAAGATCTTAGGGTATGTACACATACTCTGAAAATCGATATTGTTCTTGCGGGAAAAAACAATTTCCATTTTATAGAAAAGATCATGTGCTTCAAGAGTTTAATGATTATCTTTTCACTTCTGAATCCAGAGAGAGCATCTTGATATCAGGAAGGGGAAATCCTCGGAGGAGGCCATCGACTACGAGGATTTCAAGTCCATGGCCTTCACTCGAGCTGTATGTAGAAGATCAAACACACACAAAAATGTTGTCATAGTAGGAATTTACTATGAGTATGAATGATCATGATGTGCCCACGGATACTTCTATGCAGGTCATCTTTGAGACGCTAAGATTAGCCACAGTCGTGAATGGGCTGATGAGGAAAACTACTCAGGATGTAGAAATGAATGGTGAGTTATGCTTGCAAATCATCCTCCTACTTCAGCACTTTCTATGTAAATATTAAGTTTGTTCTCATGCGGCATTACCAATTTCTTTTAGGGTATGTCATTCCAAAAGCCTGGAGAATCTATGTTCACACAAGGGAGATAAACTACGATCCATTCATGTACCCTGACCCGACAACCTTTAACCCATGGAGATGGTTGGTAAGCAACACAGCGGACAATTATGATCTTTACTACCTACTCAAACTTACCACCACAACAGAGGAAGTTCTAATCTTGTGCTGTCCACTATAAATATACAGGAGAAGAACATGGAATCGCACCCATATTTCATGATGTTCGGAGGAGGTGGCCGGATGTGCCCCGGAAAGGAGGTGGGCACGGTAGAGATCGCGACTTTCCTCCACTATTTCGTGACTCGATACAGGTCTGTTCCTTTTGTGACTCCACACTCAGTTGCTAAGAAAAACAACTCAAGCATTATAATTTACATACAACGAATATTTCTCACTCGGTCTTGATGTTGCAGATGGGAGGAGGAAGGCAGGAACACCATCTTGAGATTCCCCCGGGTGGAAGCTCCCAACGGGCTATATATCCGAGTTCAAGATTACTGATCTTGCAACATACATTTCACATAGTTTAGATTGATAGGACCCAGATGGGGTTGATGAGAGCTTGACACTAGTGTCAAAAGTCTCTTATATTTTGGAATGAGGGAGTACAATATAGTTAGTATAGCTAATTAGGGAATAATTGAGGTAGAATGCTCATGTGTTATTTTCGTTCGATCAAATCTTAGACTGAAACAGATGTATCATGCGGCCAGCTTGTACTAGATACCCGCAAAAAAAGAAGATAACAAACATGCAGCACAATGAAGTAAAGACTGTGATATTATTTCTGAATAAGTTGTGGATTGAGAGTCTTGGGTTGTGGTGCAGCTATCAAGGACTAGAAAAAGGGATGTTAGTGGCGCACCTGTTTTTGCTATTAATGGCGCACTACAGGTGCGCCACTAGTAACAAATAGTAATGGCGCACCTCTGGTGCGCCACTAGTATTTCAGATAATAGTGGCGCATCACACCGTGCGCCATTACTATGTCCACAAGTGCACCATTACTATGCCTCCCAGGGGGCCATATTTACCTTGTGCTCTCGGTTACTAATGGCGCACTTTCATATAATGTGCCACTGGTGTGTTTATTCCAGTGCGCCAGTAAGTGCAATACGGTGTGCCACTACTACGAATATTAGGAATTTTTTTTTCTTTTCTGATATTTGCACAGGTTACAAAATACATTACTGCACAGAATATAGACAACACAACATATAAACAGCAGATTTATTGAATACAATAGAAAATTAGTCTCCAAATACAAGTCATCATATTAGTCTCCGAATTCAAAATACCGAACAAAGTTAGAACATTACAAGTCTCGAGACCGCGAGTAGCGAGTTTGTCTTCACATTACAAGTCGATATCGATTATCTAAACTACCATCACATAGAAGAGAGTTGCGGTCATCACGATGAGCATCATCGCGATGAAATTGGTCTTCATCCGCTTCCTCCAACGCTCCCTCCTCTCTCCCCTAGATAGCGCGCGTATCTAGCTTCCGCCTCCGCCCTAATGGTGTACCCTTTGTAACTGTTACTGCTGAAACGGTGAACCTGTCTCCAACACTCCTCCCAGTCGTCGTAGACTCCGGAAACCTTACCCTTGTACACGACATATGATGACATCTCTATGCACTAGACAAACAAAACGTTAGTAGCAATTCACAGACAATACATAAGCAATATATAAGTATGCAACAAAAGGATCGGAAGAGAAAAGCAACACATTAATAGCATGATTCATAGTCCTACTAATAAATAGCATTGTTTACATATAAGTTGAACGACTATCCAAACTAAAGAGACATACAAGTTCATTAAAGTTTAATTACAACATGAGCTAATCGATATTTCAGAACTACATAGCATCACTACTTTCAACTCGACTCAGGGACCGGAGCGTGGATGAAGCCGCCGTCTATCGTGATGGTCATGAAATCGCGGTCGTTGTCATCCTGCATTTGTAGCTTTGTTTTTATCTCACTGTTGGATGGTTGATATCTGAGGTGGAACTGCCCCGAGGTACGAAGGACATTTTGATGGATGATTTCCGCAAACTCCGACTGGATGCGAAAGAATTCTTGTCTGATGTCCGCGTCCTGGATTGCCGACAAGCATGTGGCCCAATCTTTGAGATTATTTGGTAGCAGAAGGTGATTATGGTCCCGTACGATCGCCCGCATGTGATTGAGGGCGTAGTAGGCATCTTTTTGACCGCCAGGCGACTGCTTGACGCAGGGGAACATCATATTGTGGGTGAACACGTGCTTGCCGTACCTACGAATTGGCCTGCTGAAGGTGCCTCCAGATCTGGCATAGCCGGAAAGAGCTTCATCAAGAACTTTCTTGATATTTGTGTAGTCTTTCTTCGACTGACGGTCCGAGTCAAAATACGTGGACATGGAATATTTCGGACTTAAGAGGTTGAGTGTGCAATGTGTGTCACTGCACAAAACATGGAATGTTAGAAAAAAAGAACGATCGAAATCTAAGAAATCATATGTTACGGGGCGGTGAGGGGATGACTTACTCAGGAAAGTAAGGCACGAGGAAGTTATCCTTATCTGGGTCTGCCAAAATGACGCCTTCGAGGTATGAACTCGTGACTTGCCGGTCCCCAGCGCTGCCCAAGATCTTGGCACGCATGTAGAAGGGGCCGACTATCACGATGTCCGGGGTCTTGTCTCTAATGATCCACATCTCCATACTTAGTGAAAATAGCCGAATGAAGGTGTAGTGCAGCGGATGAAGGTTAAATATAGCAAAGATGTCATCAAACCACAGGACAATCATACCCTCGATATTGTGTTATCCCATGTCGTTAGCTTTCCAACAAACTTGGTTTCGTTGAATTCGGAGTCCGTTTGCAAAAGTTGTGGCTGTTTTGGTAAAGGCTGCAGCGGCACTACCGCGACTAGAGCGGATATAATTTTTTACTACCGCTCCAGAGCGGTACTACCGCTCCAGAGCAGTACTATCGTGGCTCCTAAGCGGTAGTACCGCCCCGGACCAAAATCTCGTGTTTTCTCTCTCGTTTGGGCTGTTTTGGCCGTGCTAAGCGGTAGTACCGCTCCTCCAAGCGGTAGTACCGCTTGTGCACGACCTGAGCACATAACGGTTGGATTCGAGAGGTCCTATAAAAGGGGGTCTTCTTCCCCAATGAACCTAATCCTTTGAGCTCGTGTTCTTCCCCCATTGTTGACCTTCTTCGAGCTTGCTAACTCTCAATCCCTCCATGGATTCTTGCTAGTTTTTGAGGGAAAAGAGAGAGGAGATCTAGATCCACGTTTCCACCAATCACTTTCTCCTCTAAGTGAGGGGAACCCCTTGGATCTAGGTCTTGGAGTTCTTCGTGTTCTTCTTTCGTTCTTCCTCTCATTTTCTCCCTAGCATTAGTTGCTTTGGTGGGATTTGGGAGAGAAGGACTTGGGCACTCCGTGTGCCCTTGCCATAGCATTTGGTGCATCGGTTTGAGTTCTCCACGGTGATACGTGGAAGTTACAAATTGAGAAGCTTATTACTCTTGGGTGCTTGGTACCCTTGAGCTTGTTCCTCTTGGGTGTTTGGGCGCCCTAGACAGTTGGTGGTGTTCGGAGCTCAATCATTGTGGTGTAAAGCTCTGGGCAAGCGTCGGGGTCTCCAATTAGGTTGTGGAGATCACCCCGAGCAATTTGACGGATACCGGTGACCGCCCCAAGGGTTGCCACAGTGTACGGGTTCGGTGACCGCCCCCAAGGGTTGCCATTTGTACGGGTTCAGTGACCGCCCTCAAGGGTCCCTTAGTGGATTCACGGCATCTTGCATTGTGCGAGGGCGTGAGGAGATTAGGTGGCCCTAGTGGCTTCTTGGGGAGCATTGTGCCTCCACACCGCTCCAAACAGAGATTAGCATCCGCAAGGGTGTGAACTTCGGGATACATCATCGTCTCTGCGTGCCTCGGTTATCTCTTACCCGAGCCCCTTTACTTATGCACTTTACTTTGTGATAGCCATATTGTTCTTTGCCATATATCTTGCTATCACATAGTTGCTAATCTTGCTTAGCCTAAGTTGTTGGTGCACATAGGTGAGCCTAGTTGTTGTAGGTTTTGTGCTTGACAAATTAACCGTTAGGTTTATTCCGCATTTGTTCAAGCCTAAACCGTAATTATTTTAAAACGCCTATTCACCCACCCCCCTCTAGGCGACATCCACGATCTTTCATCGACCTTGACGACATTTTGCAGGCCTTCCCGGCGGTCTGGACTACCTTCCCCATGCGATATCTTGGTCTTTTGCTGTCGGTCACAAGACTAAAGCGCATCCATTTTCAGTATTTGGAGGACGAGGTGGCTGTAAAGCTCCCACCTTGGTCGGCTATGCATGTGGCTACGCCGGGGCACATTATTTTGGTCAAGGTCGTGCTCACTGCCATTGCCATTTACCACCTAACGCCCCTTGACCTTCCGGTTGAAGTGATGAAGAAGATAGATAGCCTCCGCCGTGCCTACCTTTGGGCGGGTTGTGATAAGGTGACTGGCGGAAAGTGACCTCGTCTGCAAGCCCAAGATTTATGGTGGACTAGGAGTGCTCAACCTCTAGAAGTTTGCGACTGCGCTACGCTTGCGTTGTCTCTCGCACGAATGGGATGATCCACCTAAGACTTGGTCTGGCTCAGGAATGCCTTGTACTAGCAATGACAAAGATCTCTTCGCCCCTGCCACACGGGTGTGCATTGGAGATGGAAACAAGGCTAATTTCTGGGAATCTCCATGGTTGGACGGCCTCCGGCCTAAAGACATTGCACCAAAGATTTTTGAGTTGTCAAAAAAGAAAACGTGCCTGGTCAAGAAAGCTCTTGACAATAACCTTTGGATCCGCCACATTGACACTCTGCAGGGGCTAACCTTGGCCCATATTCAGGAATTTGCAACCCTGTGGGGGATGCTTGCTGGTGTAACCCTCAACCAGGGAAGCCAAGACACCATAACTTGGAAGTTCACAAACAGTGGCGAGTACTCCGCCTCCTCGGCTTACATGGCGCAATTTACTGGTCTCTCCTTTTGTCCAATGAATGCTACAATATGGAAGATGTGGGCTCCACCGAAGTGCAAATTTTTTGCTTGGTTGATCTTCCAAAATCGTGTTTGGACAGCCGATCGTTTACTGCGGTGAGGCTGGCCAAGCTGCAATTTGTGCCCTCTTTGCAAGCAAGTGCAAGAATCTACTGCTCACCTCCTATTCCAGTGTAGGTTCATTGTCCGGATTTGGACCAAAATTTGCACTTGGCTTGGCATCCTTGACTCCTTGCCAATGAATTGGCGTCATGAAGACTCAGTTAGAGATTGGTGGCTCAAGGCAGTTAATGGTGGAAGTGGTTGCAGGAAGGCCATCGCCTCTTTGATGATGCTTGTCTCGTGGGAAATTTGGAAGGAGCGCAACGCAATTTTTTTTCAAAATGTCTCTGCCCCGACCTCCATTGTTATCGCAAAAATCAAAGAGGAGGCCCATCTCTGGTCTTTGGCGGGAGCCAAACAGCTTAGTACTGTTATGTCGCGAGAGTAGACCTTTTTCTTTTTGCCGCCTCGCAGATTATGTCTAAACCTTCTTCTTAATCAATAAAAATGGCAAGTCTTTTGCCTTGTTTAAAACAAAAAATGAGCCTGGATAAACAGTAAAATAAGAAAAATATGAAGAAGAATAAAAAAAACTTCCGATTCTTTGTGTGTCAAAGATTAACAAATGTTTCGAGTGCTTGCAAATTTTCATCATAGAATTTGCCCAGTTAATATTTTTGAGCATCACAAATTTTTCGCCGCGAGGATGGAAATTTTCTTTGGCAAGCATGGCAAATCCTTGCCATGTTTAGGGGTTTTTTGGCGAAAAAATGCCATACTTGCCAAAGACAATTGTCATCCTCATGATAACATAATTTTTCTAAAAAAAAATTAGATTTGCCATGCCTAAAAATAATGCCGTCAGAAATTTTGCATTTCCAAAAGAAAAACTTGTGTTGTTGATCTTGGTTGGAGATTTGCCAGTGAGCAGTTCGTCGATGCGATCCGATCAATCATGAGGATTGCTAAGGAAAATATTATTGGAAAAGGGGATTGTTGCGTTGCATGGGCGCCATGTGCAAGATACATGCGTCTGTCCGCCTACTGAATTCTTATGCACAGTGTTAGCTAAGCTAAAAGAGATTTGTACTTGGCGGTTTTATGTATCATGTGTGCCGCGGCCCCTGCTGGTGTGAATTGCTCAAATAAAATTAGAGCGAGGGGGGGTTGCATTTTGAGGTGGCACATTGGGTGGTTCGCATTGGATCATTTTTGCTCTATAGTTCAAAATAGGTGGCAACGTAATTAGAGGCCGCGCATGGAATCCGTCCGGACAGTTCTTGGATCAAGAGTGGACACGTAATTATAGGCGATGGTGGGCATATTTGTTGTAAAAAGAAAATTGAAAATTGAAAATGAAGATGGTCCGGCAGTTCACATGCATGCAAATGATTACGTGGGCCGTGTTACGCTGTTGTGAGGTTAATCATGCTTGGATCTGTGATTTAATTGGCTAATAATGCACTGGAGTAGCATGCGTTTGCTTTTTTTTTTTTTTTGAGGACAAGCATGCCTTTGCTTAGCAGGTGAAGATGATGAAGATCCTTTTGGATGGATGGATTATTGGGCTGGCATGATTGTAGATGGATGAAATGTGTGGCCGTGTGGGTGGCAGCATGTATTGTAGTACAGTACTACATTAATAATACCAGGTTGGGCCCTACCGCATGAGGGGCTGGTTTCAGTGGCTAGATCTCCCTGCCGCTCGTGCACCCTCTGTGCTCTTTCAAATTATTGACCACTGGAGTAGTGTACGAGTACACGTGTTAAATCGTGTTCTTTCTTTCACAAAGTTACGGCTAGTAAATAAATAATGATGTGATGGTCAGCAGCTGCAGAGGCTTGGATCTGTTTCCGGTACTACGTCCTCTCCGTTTTCCTCTGTCCCGGATATTCGAAGGCCTTATTTGGTTCATAGGATAGAAAATCGTAGTATTAAAAAAGTCATACGAAATGAGATGACATGTATTTTAAATCTTATGAGTAGGAATAGAAAATGAGATGCCTCTTGATTCACACCATAGAATTTTTTCCATTGGGTCTAGGCTGATATTTGTTTTCCTATGAAATGTGAAGGATAGGAAGAATTCCTCCAGAGGAATCTGATTTCATTCCTATAAATCAAAGGGCTCTACAGAAATTTTTTCTATAGAAATCAAATCCTATGAAATTCCTATAAAATTCCTCTAAACCAAAGGAGACCGAAATCTTTTGCAGCCATGCTGCTGCTCCTGCTACTACTACAGTGCTGTTGCATGCTAGCACCACGTTATTTTCAGCATGATTAAATCTCGACTTAACCCTACGTGACGCGACTTTGAAAGCTGTAGTAGTAGTACGTATAATTGATGAGTCCCTGTTGTCCCGGTGGATCAAACAGGTTGGCCAGATCTCAAGTCCATGGCTGGATTAATTGGTATTCTCTAATATAGTGTCAAAAAACGTATTATATTATAGAACGAAGAAAATGCGAACGATACGGCGCAGCCGCGCCCATTCGTTGCACAGTGCAGTGCAGTGCAGAGAGGATCCTACGTGTATTGTGTGTGCGCGCGTCATTCAGACTTGAAGATAATCAAGAATGCAAGATAGATATTCCTTGACTCGTTTTGGCCCAGTACGCACTGCTGCTGTCCATAGCATCGATCCGTCCGTGCATCCATCCATCTGTTCCTTTTGACCCGAGAAGAGAAATCATGGGTGGATCGTGACATACATTCCTGTTGTCGGGCATTCATGCATCACTACAGGAATCAGCTACTTTGCCGTCCGCCACGGATGGCAAAAATGGACGGCAAAGAAAGGTCTGGTAAAGAGCTACTTTGCCGTCTGCTTTTGATGGCGGACAGCAAAGGGGCCTTTGCCATCAGCGGCTGACGGCAAAGGGCATGGCTCTTTGCCATCTGCTGGCAGACAGCAAAAGGCATGGCTCTTTGCCATCTGCTGGCAGACGGCAAAGACTGCAGGCTCTTTGCCATCTACTGGCAGATGGCAAAGAGACCAAATAGGCATTAATTCTGTTTCTTCTTATATCCATTCATTTTCATAGAAAATCAAACACACACATACATATATATATATGACCAATATAGGATATCCAACACATGTTACCAATAGTAGCAAGTTTCATCCATACATATACATAGTTTCATCAATATTACACAGTTTCATCCATAGGTAGCAAGTTTCACAAAGTAAAAACAAAAACTAAAGACAAGCACTCCATATCGGAAATTACAAGAAATGGCCTAAAACTAAATATCTATTTTCCTAGGCAGCACACACTTGACCACCATAGCAGCTTGCCGGACCGTTGTATCTGTGGAGCACAAAACAGCAGTCAGCCTGATTAGAAATTTTAAGGAGAGAAGTGCTAGTTTAAGAGTTATGAACAGATAGAAATGGTGCATAAATTCCTACTATTATTCAACAAACATAAGTTATTTCCAAGTGAAACACGGGGCAATGTTATCCACTTCAAAACAGAACAAAACACATAGGTACGCACATCGTCAAGTTTTTTCCACAAATGAGTTACTGATTGAGTTCAAGAAATGACCAAGGGCCTAATTGGTTCACAGGACCTAAAAACTCATAAATAGGGAAATCACTGGGTTGCAATGTCACGCCCTCTCTTGATACAATATGTTCGACAGGATGTTTGAGTGCATCATAGAAAACCATAGGAGTTTTTCAAGGCCGCATATTACAATCATATGGAATAATTTGAAGCAGAGAGGCCCCAAAAGGGGAAATCATGCTGTGTGGGAAAAGAGAATACCATTCACCGTAATGAAAAATATAGCATGCCAGAATCACTATGCCAGAATCATGCTAGAAGCAGAACAAGAACGTTGATACACAAGATAAGCACAAGCCCTTGAGAGCAATCTGCTTGGCAGAACAATTAATTAACCTCTAGAAGCAGAAGAAGCACGTTGATAGACAAGTTATTATGAAGAACCAACCTTGAGAGCGGTCTGCTTGTGCAAGATATCATTGGACTTGAACATGACTGCGGCAATCCAGATCATGACGAAGAAACCTACACAATATAAACTCAATTGGAATGAGGAACTCGCCATCATCTTCTGACCAAGAGGCATCAAGTACCTAGACAAAAAAGTAAGAGCACAATAAGATACAATGTTTGCCGGTGGACATGTTTAACAGCAAGAAAACTACCCTATGAATAGCATAGTTAAATGTGATTCCTCCTAGTAGTATGTGTTCTATTATTCATAGTGATGAGAGCCCGAGACTATGCCAATAATGTCCAGAAAGAAAAGGCCTCCAAAATGTAGCATTATTTCAGTAGCAAGATTTTCTTTTCGGAAATAGGTTTATCCGAGGAGCGTTGACCTACGTCACATACTGTAATACAAGCACTTCATTTGTTTTTAAGAAACTTGAGATTACTGCTGGTGCTAAAACAAAGCCCACCAAAATCCTCTTTCAGCTAAAATACCAATTCACGTACTAGCTAGCATCACTAGTTAAGCAAACGGATTTATCACTTGTAGCAGCGCTGACCAAATTGCCACGGCAGCAGAACCCCAGCCATATGAGTACCTGTCTTAAATCTAGACTATACCAATTGTGCAACTGACATTGAGATTTCAGAGGGCGGGCGCAGCAGAACGGAAAGTGCTATACCTTCACATTGGGGTCCTTGAGGTTGGCGTGCAGCCACTCGGCGGACACAACAGGCTCGGTCCGCGGCACCGCTTGGACGACGCCCGACGCGGCGTTGGTGGCGGCAGCCTCCGAGACGGCCGACGACATGGCATTGAAGCACGCGGCGATCCCGAACCGCGTCATCAACGGCGACAGCGACGCCCCGCACCCGACCTCCGCCGCGCGCGCCCACCCGACCCTGCCGTACAAGTTTCCAAGAAAATTATGATAGCCTCAACAAGTATTGAACGAAAAGAAGAACTGACAACTACTCCCTCTGTCTCATAATATACAGAAAGATCAGAAACTTGTGTACCTTCCAAATGGACCAATCACTTTGTTGATCGCTTGGAGAAAATATATGCTTTGAGGAAGAAGAATTGTTGTCGTGCTGCCTACGTAAGAAGGTTGCCGCATAAGTAATCGGGTTGATCATGAGCTTAACACTAAGCAGTTACAGAAAATAGTAGAGATGAAGCAAGCAACAATATTTACTTCCGGGATATTATCAACGGATCCATGAGACGGAAGATAAAGATACTCCGATCATATTTGAACAAGGAACAAAGAAGCGTGGGGCGTAATTAAGCACCTCAGTAGATGGTCAGGCTTTGAACCCTCTGCTGCCCACAAGTATCAGTATCAAAATGACCTTGCCCAGGTAGTGTACCAACCACATATTAGCATGAGCTCGTCCAAATACAAGACACGGTGGGGACTGAAGAACAACGAGACTGCAAACAGAATTAGCATTGCAGGAACCGCAGAGCACATGCAACGCAATCGATAGTACTGAGCCACAGACACAGCAAGCGAGCAGGCACGGAAAAAACAGGGCGGAGGAGCGGGACTCACGCGCGCTCGAGCTCGTCCGGATCGGGATCTTCGGTTGCGGCCGCGGCGAGCCAGAGCAGCGCCACCGCGCAGATCCCCGGGGCCCACCGGCACCCCATCCCCGCTTCCCGGCCGGCCTCAGATCTCCCATGGCGGGCGGGGCGCAGAGGAGCTCGGTGCTCGGCTCCCATGGCGGCGGCGGATCTCGAGGTCGGGGCGACCGGCGACGAGGCTTCCGCGGCAGGGCGGCGAGCTTGTGGGGAGGTGGCGGCGCGCAACGCGGCGCAGGCGGCAGCGCGAGGCGGCGGGGCTCCTGGGGTCCGGTGAGGTGGCAGCATGCACCGGCGGGCGGAGGCGAGGTGGCGCAGCGGCGCGGGGTCGAGGAAGGCGGGGTCGGGAGGCTCTCGGCTGTGGGGCGGGTGTCGTCGAATCCCGCCGGAGCTCGCCGGAATCGGCCGGCGTAGCTTCTTGCGGGAGGGAGAGGGAGAGACGAGCGGGAGAGAGAGAGAGGGGTGGGGCAGAGAGATAGGGGCGGAGAGAGAGGGGATAGAGATAGAGGAGGTGGGGCAACGGTTTTTTTTACCCGCAAAAAAAAAAGATAGCCCCCTCTTTGCCTCTGCCAATAGATGGCAAAGAATCTTTGCCGTCCGCCAGCAGATGGCAAAGAGTGAAGTTGGACCGTTGCAGTATATTGGCATCCGGTGGCACCTCTTTGACGTCCGCTGACAGATGGCAAAGATTTTTTGCCATCTGCCAGCAGACGGCAAAGAAATGGCAGATGGCAAAGACCTTTTTTGCCGTCTGTCAGTTCTTTGTCTTCTGTTGTTTGGTAGCTGATGGCAAAGACCTTCTTTGCCGTCCGCAAGCAGACGGCAAAGAACTGATTGACGGCAAAATCCCTGATTTCAGTAGTGCATGTTTCAAGGAATAATATAAAAGAGTTGACAGCACCCCAAATCTTAGAACTTGCACAAAATGTGATGGTACAGCGGGTTGCGTTCTTCCTTTAAACATGAAAAAATGTGATGAGCCAGGAGACCTCAGGCGTTAGGACTATGTCGTCTTCAGGTTGATTAGCGAAAATGGCATGGGGGTATCTGCAAAAGTGTCGCAATGACCGGTCCGGCCACCTGGGCGCCACTTGTCTCGCTTTGATTGGCTTAGGATCAAATCATCACATCTGGTGCAAGTTTGAGGATGGTGGGATGCACTTTTGCAAGTATTGGACCAAATCATCACATTTTGTGCAAGTGCTGGGACTTGGGGTGTATATTGATTCCTGTCGCTCGTACTTCGGCCCTGTTTGAATCTATGGTTTAGAGTTGGCTTGGGTTAGTTTGGACTCAACTAACCCAAAAATATCCAAACAAAAGAGTAGTTTGGGTTAGATGCATCTAATCCACCTAAAAAAACTAACCCACCCAGAAGGTGTTTATTTGGGTTAGTTCTCCTCGGGACCACTAAAAGAACACCTTTTTCTCTCGCTTTCCCCGCAGCAGATCCCTCCCCACTTTCTTGAAGCTTCGCGTCCTCTCCCTCCCTCCCTCTCGCACCGCTCGTGAAGGTGTCTCGCCGTATCCGCGCTCCCGTCTGCCGCCGGTAAGCCGCCCCGCCCTATCCTCCTGTTCCAACCCCCTCGTCTCCCCGCGACACGTCCGCCCCCGCTGGTAAGCAGTCGCGACTCCTTACGTGACCCGTCCCAAGCAGTAAATAGGGTTCAAAGTACCAAAATAATTGAGAAAGAGCATTTATTGTCAATCTAACCCTGTCATCCAAACACATCTTTAGTTAAAGTTAGTTAAGTGTTAGTTCAGGTTTAGAATCTAACTCTAACCTTTAACTGAGTTAGAGTATTCAAACAGGGCCATCATAGCAGGAGATGGATGGATGGATCGGCTGGGTTCGGTGCACGTGGCTATTAACAGTACGTACTCCAAAGCACGGTAGTACTAGTATGTGTGTGGCGTTGTAGCAGTAAGAACTGTTTGACATTTGCTCCGTGTGCTGTGCTGTGCTGGGCCAAGGCACGCATGGCATGGACCATTGGACCTGGCTATAAGTAGGTGATGGGCATGGACGCTCATTACTGCATCCATTTTTCTATATGTGGCCCTTTCTTCCTTGCAGATCAGATCAGGGGTCGGTAGATCGCGCAAAGCAGAAACTTCCTTCCTTGCCGATCAACCATCATCCAGATGGATGGCGGTACGATGGACGGCTACGTGCGCGCGTGCGGCACATTCATGGATGGGCATTTGTTGCGCACAGGCCAGCAAGCTGCAGCGCGTCCGCGTCCGCGTCGGCATCGCCCGTGCGCATGCGTGTGCATATCCATATCCCATCCGATCCAGCCGTGCGCGCCCATATCATCAATCAAGCAGCAGGAAAGATCGCGCAGGCCCTAGGCGACACGGGGGTGATCACGCAGCCGGCCCCTCCTCCATCGTCTCCTTCGTCCTGCCGCTGCCTGAGGTCTCATCGGCGAAGCCCAGCCTATTATGGCGGCGGCGGGGCCTTATCCCTTGCGCGGTGCTGGCGATATCTCTGGGCGGCGGCGGCGCATGGTACGATGGAGAACTGGCGGCAAGGAGCGGCGGGATCTCTATGGCGTGGGTGACGATGACGTTAGCGGAGGCGCGACCTCCCCGCGCAGAGGCGCCCCTGTGACGGCGGCCGGGACCGCGGGTCTTGTCTTGCCCAGATGGGCTTGGGCGGGCCGGCGGTTATGGTGTGCATCTACAGGCGAGCGGGGTGGGCCTGGCGGCGCCGACATCACCGTAGTGGTGCCATGGCCGGTCAAGCGGCGGCGGCCTGGATCCCTTTCGTCCAGTCCCCGGCAGAGATGGCGGTAGTTCGTGCACGAGATGCTTGAGGGAGGCTCTTCGAACAGATCTGGGTGAAAACCTGCTCTCGGCTAGCTACAAAGGCCGGCGGTGGCGGCGCTGCCTGCGTCGCTCCCTTCTTGAAGGCATCGCCGTGGAGAAATTCAAGGCCACTCTATGCTACCTCTGGGGGAAACCCTAGATCGGTAGATCAGATGACGGCGGCGCTACGGTATCGTTTTCCTCTTGGGGGCGTCATTCGTGGAGGTGTACACGGGCCGAGGGACCGGTGGAAGGCTTATTTGGTGGAACGGTGTTTCAGCTTACACATTGATGGCGTTGGATCTCGACGGCATGGCGCAATGGAGACTCGGCGTCCGATGCACGGAGATGGACTCGCGCAGGAGGAGGAGGCTATCTGGCGTCATGGTGGCGTCGATGGCAAAGAGGCCTGGCAAGGTTGGTGCATCAGCTCTGCTCTGAGGATGGATCGATGGAAAATGGAGGGGACGGCCTTTGCAGCATGCAGTGCTCACTAGGAGTGTGCCGGACCGGTGTGTGACCCAATCCAGGTAATGGCTTGGATGGGACATCCGGCTTTAGATGTTAGGCTCTGGTGCGGTGTCTGTTTGGTATTAGGCCCGAACATTCGGCACACCTTCATCAAAGGGATAGGAGTAACAATAACGTTGCCAAGATGATGACTTCAGGCTTACTGATGTATCACTTTGTATGGTCTTTACAAATAATTAATAAAATGGCTGCATGCATCTTCCAGATGCAGAGGCCGGGTACCTCCTTTTTTAAATAAAGAAAAGAAAACATGTGCAAGCAGGGGAGAATGTCTCGCCTCACTAGGTCTTCTTAGTACAAAATTACTTGTCGTTCAAACAGATGCATCTAGAAAGTATTTCTAACTTCTGTCATTCGTTAGGAGGTGATTCTTCTGTTGATGATAGAGGTGCACAAGAATGTACTGTACTACTAGTACACACTTCTGCTGCTTTTCATATTCGTGTTTTTCGGATGGAGAACATGAATGAAGGTCCTACATGTAGTTGTCTGGACAGAGTTGCACGAGCGCCTCTCGCTTGTCCTCTTCTCGCGTCTTTCTCTCCACGGTCCCACCTCTACTTTTGATGTGTGCCCATCGATGTGCACATGCGTACATGTTGTGGCTAGTTTCACGATGAGATCGAGTGGGTAACAATTGGCCAGTAACTCCTAATGTAAAGATGTATCTCCAACAAAGATTTATCTCGAGTATGGAGTATGGACCATATGTCATCTGGCTTCACAAGAGTGCTCCCTCTTTGTGATGATAGGATGATAATATATAGTGCATGCCGTTCGAGGTCTGTCTAAGAACGCTTCCATTGTCAAAAAGGCAGCCGTGAACTTTCTTGAAATGAGGAAAAGTTGGCCTTATTGTCAAATCTAAGCCATGGCGCCGTTAGACTAGCCACAATGAAGAGTAACATACGGTAGTAACATACACATATCCCTAGACTATGTTACTACCTCAATAGTGGGTAGTAACATAAATGTGGTAATATGCAAAGCTTCATTTATTAGGTTATAGACTCATATTGCATTGGGACATGTGATGTTACAGTAACTAGCTAAGTTACTAGTACTACATCTCTCCTCATTAACTCACTGCCACATAAGTAAATTTGCTGAGTTGGACTCGATGTTACTACCGAAGTTACTCCCATTGTGGCTAGTCTTAGGTCTTTTAACACAAATGCATGCTCGAGGGTCAGGTACCTAGAGCACTAGTAGAGCTGATAGCACGTAGCAGAATATTAAAACATAGGCAGCACCGAGAAAATGAAAATGGATATCCCACTCGCCACATAGTGCCGGCAAAAAGGACCAAAAACAAAGCTGTTCAAAGATCCAATGACAGGGGAAAAGGAACAGATCCTCCAGTGTTCACAAAAGTGACGTGCTGATAGACACAAATTTGTCACTGGACTTTACCAGTGAAGTGGACGAATGTATGGGTGACATGTGTTGTGTTCTTATTGTGCCACGTTGGACCATCATGGGTAGGAGCGTACTCCTATCGGCATCAAGGTTGGGGCGCCATTCCTATCAAAATGGTACATGTATTTCATCCATAAATACTAAATATATTGCAAATAAAGCAACCTATCATGGGGTATCCATCGACGCATTGATTTCAAAAGGTGGCAATTAAGCTTTCAATAGCCACCTCGTCGGTCTGGTAATAATCTCCAGATGTAGGACCAATACAAAGGTGTACGAATGGCACTCCATATTAAGTTCTAGTGCTCCTGTATTTCATTGACATTTCCCCCATGTAAAAATATAGTGCATAATAGTTCTTACTAGAGGGACAGGCGTCTTACCGCGCCGTTTTTCATTTGTGGAATTTATTCTATTTTTCTCTGAAGAGTTGTTATGACGATTCATTTTCCTGCATATCGTAGAGGCAGTTGAGCAAATGCAGCACCTCATGGGTGGTATTTGAAGGTTCTGTTGTTTATTTTATTTTCTTGGTTTTATTTTTGGTTCGATTGGTTTTGTTTCATTTTGGCCTTTAAATTTTTCTTTTCTTTTTTGTTTTGTATTTGTTTTCTATTAAATTTGTCAATATTTTTATATGACTATCTTCTGAAATTTGGGAAAACACTTTAAACTCATGAATATTGTTTTTTCCTAATTTATGTACATTTTCAATCTCATGAATAATTTTTCTATTCATAAGGATTTTTAATCCATGATTTTTTAGAAGTTTGTTAAATTAATGAATATTTGAATAATTTATGAAATATTCAATATAGAGTAATTTCATTAATATCTGAAAATCATATATATTTTTAAACATTATTCAATATCAAATAATGAAAAAATATTGATATTTCTAAAAAAATGCTTCTCTCAAATATGTGAAATCTAAATTAATGTAAAAATATTGAATAATTTTTTTTCATTAACTCAAAATATCTGAAATGTAAAAACTATTTATTACAAATTCAGAATAGAAAATATGGTCTGACAAAACATTGGTTTACTTAACAAAAGGCGATATCTGAAATATCAAGCAAATACAATGGACATGGACGCGCGCTGATGGGGGGAGCTGGTTTCGTGTAAATGGCTATGGGCTGGGACGAGCAACTGTCACGAGAGAGAGGCAAATACGAGGAAAGATTTTCTTTTTACAACAAAGTAGGAAAAAGGTTGGTGTAGAAGAAGGGTATTACATGTAGGCCCGTATCTATCCTGGTCGGGATTGTCCCGCAAGGCCGCAAAACAGGTATAGGGTTGGTTTAGGCTGGGATCGGTGAGTACAAGGTATGGACTTCAGGGGTTTCAACCATGAACGGTGGCGGGGGCAGCCAGGGCCCGGGCCCTCCCCAACATCCTAATTTCCTTGGTAATATGCATATGAACAGTGACATTTTTTTACTGTTACCTGCAGCCGGCCCTCCCCAACGTCCAACTATATGCATTCCTGCCTCCGCCACTGACCATGAGGGTTTGTTTGCGTCATGCCGTGTAACCTCGTGGTTCAATAGTGAATTTTGTGATGGGTCTAACTAACAATAGTGCTGTTCCGTTTACTGGCAGTAGTACAAGCGAGCAGTCACTGCTGAATCCACACAATTAGCGTGGCCTGCAGGCTACTGTTGGGTCTGCTGTCGCCCGTGCGTGCGCGTGCGCCTGCGGGCTGTGCCGTAGCCGCAGGCACTGTTGGACTGTAGGAAGCGATGTGGTCGCGCGCGCGCGTGTGCAAGCAAGCAAGAAAGCAATGGTGGCCACCGGCGGGCATGCATCGTCCCGTGCAGCAGCGCGTGCCATGCTCGTCCGTCCCAGATCTGGTGTTGGCGAGTGTACTAGCGTACCTCCAGGCACACGCTCGGCCGGAGCGGCGCCCATCAGTCTACGAACGAAGAACCCTACTGGCTGCCTAGTACTACCACACTCGTACATGTGCACTCCCTCCCACCCTCCCTCATATATACCACACTCAAATGAAGGAGTATATATATAGAGAGAGGACGGTTCACTTTCCACATTTCTGTTGCTTTGTGCACAGTAGGTGCATGCAGTTCCCCTGTTGGAGTATGCAGCAAGGTACTGTTACATGAGGCTGGCTAATCCAAAAATCAATCAATCAAATCAGGTTGCACGAGCGCCACTCGCTTGTCCTCTTCTTCTTCTAGACCCCGCATGATCCTTTTCCTGTGCTTGGATAGTGCCCATCCACGTAGAAACGTGCACATGTGTGTTTTACAATAGTAACAAGCAGTCAATCACGCGGTCAAATGGATTCTCCAGTAGTAGGGTCGGATCCTGTGGTGGTAGATTTCACTGTCCAAATCATATGTAGCCCTTTTCCAACCAAGATAATAGGATAAGGAGCGTTTTAGAGACTGGGTTCAAGGAGCACCGTATTTTCAAAGCATCCAAAAATGCTGTTTATTACTAGTTTTTTCTTTTCTTTTTTGAAACCCCCTCCCAAATATTAATTAATTAAAAATATAACAATTGTCTATTACAACCTCAGCCACACAGGACAGAATACTATTAAGACTCACACCATCAAACCTATTAACATAACTGAATTTAGCAATCTCATGCGCCACCCCATTGGCCCTTCTGTTAATCTTGGATATCTTGAAACTTGTCATGAACCTAGAAATGCTCAATGCTTTCATCTTCAAATCAACTAGGGAAGACTTGCCCAAATAATTGTTTCCTAGAAAGGAAGCCATAAAAGAACAATCAGTTTCTAAAATGATGGGCTTGTGTAGAGTAATACCGATGTAAAGCCCTGCGAGGGTCGCTCTAAGTTCCACTTCATCCACGCTATTGCAAACCCCAATGTAATCCCAAGAAGAAATGATCATTTCTCCCAAATGGTTCCTGGCAACCACACCCACACTCGCAGAGCTAATGGCCTCCACAAAGCTTTCATCAGCATTAATCTTAATGGACTCCGGATCGGGAGGCTACCAATTCACAACTTTTTCTTTCACTTCAATGGTATCATAAAACCCATCTACCCTTTCCTTACCTTTGTTGGTAACTCCTTCTTCCTATTGGTATGACAGGACGAGAAGGACCCCCAATAGTTTTGAATAAAGCTGACAGAGGTAGAGATAGTTTCCTTGCACGGATTAACATATATATGTTTGTTACATGCACGTAAAATTTCTTAAAAATACCATGATTTATGGCCTACGCAAAAAGACAAAATCTTGGTCCTAATAAAACAACAAAAGGATGGTCAATGTTTATACATATATTTGTCTTTCTTGTGTACATCGCGTATGATATATACTGCTGAGGATTTATATGCATATACTACACATTTATATGTGGGATCCCTTTATATGTATATGTACATTTTTTACACAATTTCTTGAGATGTATAAAATCAAGTTTCTGGCCAAAAAAATATAGAGTTGCCTAGAGACTGGGCTACAACAGGCATTATCGGGATAAGGCCAGCTAAACCCTCGTGCCATGCACGCTCCAATTTCTTCTGCATATACAATGTACTCCAGTCTCCTGTGCAGATTTGCTGGTACACTGGTCAGTGGTCATCCTGGATGTCCTCCTCTCCCTTCATCTCTTGGAGCACTAAAAAAAGCATGATCTCCAGTGCAGTTTAGTTGTTTTCCACACTATGTGTGGGTGCACTTATTAAACTCATTAAGCTACGCGTGAAGGGCGGCCAACCGGCCATGTGGTGCAAACTAGTTGGCCGCGGTGAATTTTTTTTTTTTTAAAAATTAGATGAAGGTGCGGATTATCTTTTAAATATATTTTTTTCTTTTTAGGTGAAGGTGAGGACCTCTAGTATTTTTTAAATGGAGAGTTACGCAAAGTGGCACTTGCTGGTAGGTTGCGGTGGTGATTTTTTTACTTCTTTTTTAGATGAAAGTGGGGATTTTTTTTCGGGGTGTTTTTTTAGACGGAGACAAGAACTCTCTATATTTTTTTAAATGAAAACGTGTGCACAACTTTCTCTTAAGCGACGCCACAACCACTAGTTTTCTTCCAAATGGAACGTACGCATGTGATCTAGCTTTCATATAAATTATTGCACTTTTCCTTTTGCTACAAAGATATGATAATGTAGTGTGTTTGTCGCTCGAGGTTTTGTCTAACAACTTTTCAATTGTCAAAAGGAAGGCATGGACTTTCTTGAAATGTGGGAAAGTTGGTCCTGCTAATTGACAAAAATAAGAAATCCACGCCTCCAGCTATGGCACCATGCTCCATCAAGAACAATGAACATACATTCATGCGTATAGCACTACATATGTGGGCGCACGCGGCAGAATAAGTTAAGCAAATAGGCGACACGGAGAAAATGCAAAAGGACATCCCACCCACCAAATAGGGCTGCTCACGAAGCACATAAAGTTGTTCGATGATCAAAACGACAGGGAAAAAAAACAAGGTACTCCAATGTTCATAACAGGTGACGTGTCGATACATGCTTCATCACTAGATTGCTTCTGAAATCATTGAAGTTAGTTTTCTTTTACTGATTGCTGAGTCGGCTTTCTCAGCCATCTTGTTTGTACTAATCATTTTACAAAATCGATAAAAAGTACGTAGTAGAGTTCTGTTTGTTCCCTTCAAAAAAATAAAATCGTGTTGGATGTACATCATGGTCAAAGTGGAGGTGACGTTCCTATCTAAGCACTCCTATAGGTATTTCGTCCTTAAATCCCAAATAGACTGCAAATAAAGCAACATATAAATTGTCCTTGTCGCAAACAAAGTATAGTACTACTAGTATGCATCAACACATTGATTTTCAAAGGTACGCGCCAATTCAGCTTCCAAATGATCAAGTCATGATTGTGTTCTCCCTCGTGTGAAAAAGACGCATATGTAATACAGACGCAACAACTTAGTTAAGCAACTATGTTGCCACACAATATGTAGTCTTCTACAAATGAGCAAAACTCCTCTGATTAGTTTTAATAGTTAACTGTTGCACCTGCAGGTATAACCTCCACTAGCTAGTCCATGCTAAAAGAATGGCCAGCTTTATTATTTTGTCACATGGTGCGGCTGGGTGGGGCGAGGGGAGGATCGTGTGTGGCGGCCAGGGTGGCAACCCACTACAAGAAATATGTTAACTAGTGATCTTTTATCAGTGACCCTGAAAGAATTGGTCATAGATCTATGATCATTTGAGACCAATTGGTCAAAAGCTGTTCGGGGGGCTCCAAACCCTAAACCATTGCGACCATTTTGGTCAGAAAGGTCGTAATTTCCTTACACCAAATGGTCACAAAGCAAACAGGGCTGGCCGCTGCCTTATTTCTAGTTGTTAACGACCAAAATAGATGGTCATAGCCTTGTAGATTGTGGTTGGTTGTGATGACTAGGCGCCACCTCATCAGTTTTGCCTATGTGTCATGTCCATGTGGCAGTTTTTGCCCTAGGTTGTGAAGCAACCTATATTTCTGTCATTCCAAAAATCCCCAAAAAAATCTCATAAATTGTTTGGATCATATCTTCATCAAATATGTCAAAAACCTTCCTTGCCTAGCTCAAAAATAACTCAACAATATTCATTTTCCTATTCTGTTCAGAGCAGCAGTTTGTGAAGGAAGTACCACTTTGACATGTCCAAATAGTATCCATTTTCTACAGTGCTTTCCTATGCCCATATAACCATCCTCCACCATATGCCAGCTCAAGCAAGCAAGAGAGCAATCGTGGCAGGGATATTGATGAGCATTTGATTCGTTGCTCAGCACAAGCGGCCACCGGCGGGCATGCATCGTTCCGCGCAGCAGCGCGTGTCGTGCTCGTACCTCCAGGCACAGCGCCAGCGGACCGGCCACACGCTCGGCCGGAGCGGCGCCAATCAGTCGAGCAACGGAGAGCGCTACTGGCTGCCTTGTATATGTGCACTCCCTTCCTCTCTGATAGCATCTACAGACACATATAACAAATATGGCCTCTTATTCAATATCATTTGTCGCATCCGGACATCTCATACTAGATTCTCAAATCCATATAAAAACATACAAACTAAAATAAACCTATGTACTAAGTCGATCAACTAGCTACTCGTCGTGGGAGATGTCGACGATCTCCGTGCCCGGCTCCGGCAGCATCGGCAGCATCTGCAGATCCGCCTCCTCCGGTGCCTCCGGCTGTTTCGTTCCGGCCTCCTCCGCTTCTATCTCCACGTCGAGCTCGGCGAAGAGCGCGTCGGACTCCGCATGCTCCTGCCGGAGGAACGCCATGTTGGCCTTCACATAGGCCTCATCCTGGATGGACTCCAGGATGGCCTGCTGCTCCGCCATCTATTCGGACTGGGCGACGACGAACTCTGCCTCCGCATGCTCCATGTTAAAGGCCGGCACCTGCTGGTCCAGCTCCTCCGGCCTCCACCTCCATCGAAGCCATCTCCTCCTCCTCCTGCAGCTTTGGCGAGTCCGGAGGCAGCCCGTCAGCGACGCAGACGGCGCGGGCAGCTTGCCTCGCCCAGATCTCCTACTGGATCTCGGAGCGGCGCTCTGGCGTCAGCATGGCGTAGTAGGTGATCTTGCTCCGGACCATGGCGGACTGCCGGAGCATGGGCGGAGCGTCTGACAGTGGGCAGAGCGCCGGAGCGGGAGAGGGAGGAGGTGGATGTGCTCGGACTGGCGGCACGTAGAGAGGGATGGGTTAGTGTTGCGGGATGCCGGCCGGCTTAAATAGCCAGATTTGTTCTTGGGCGACGAGCCGGAGCGGCGCCACGCGGTGTTCACACCGCGACGACGGACCGCACCGCCAGGTTTTCGGGCGTTTCCGCGTGAAAACCCGACGTCAGACCAACGTGACGGGCGTGCCCGGACGCCCCATATCCACCCCTTATTTGGGCTGGATATGGGGTGTCGGTTAGTCTATGCGTTTGAAGCCCGTTTGAGGCGCTCGTCTGGGTCAAAAAGAAACGTGACCGGTGAGTGACCGGACGACCCGATCGGACATATAAGGCGTGTCTGAGAGGTCCGGATGTAGATGCTCTGATCCGCACGCTTGCGCTCGCTCACATGCATTGCACGACCATCCTATATGTATCGGCGTCTAACTTGTACTAGTACGTACCACTGCCCGTTCAGAGAGAGAGAGGGGGTGATTCTTGCATGGGTCACTTTCCACATATCTGTTGCTTTTTGCAGAGTAGCAGTGCGCCCGTTGGATTTTTGTTCTTGGTCCGAGATGTGCATACGCGGCAAATTTGATAATTTTGACCTCCCAACAAAATCAATTCACAGAATGAACTGGGTGTGAAACTATTTCACACCCCTGACCCTTTTGTGTAGCGCCCGCGACGCCGGCGCCATACCCTACGGTGCAGCGCCCAGCTAGCGGGCGTTGCACGCCATTCCACCGTGGCAGCCATGGCCCCGCACCCAGCTGTGCAATGCCTCGGCGCTAGGCGCCACACAACATGCAGCGCCTAGCCGACGGGCGCCACACTTTTAAAGTGCAGCGCCTAGCGCTTGGACGCTGCACT
>NC_057798.1:10516815-10565366 GCF_018294505.1 Triticum aestivum
CAAATCTGAAGAATTTGTCCGTGGATTTCAAAGTCAAACCCTCCCTCAAGGTAATCTTCTCCGATCCCATTGTTTTGATCCAAGTTATGTTATCAAATTGCTCATTTGTTGCTAGTTTGGGGAAACCCTAGTTTTGTTTGGATCTAGAGATTTGCATGGAGATGTGAAATGTTTGTTTGCCAATTTCCTATGATTAGGCTTTGTTAGTATGTTAGGGTTATTCTTATGGGTGTTCTTATGTTGGTGCTAGGGTTAGGTTTTGGGCTAGGGTTATGGTTTTGGTTAGGGTTATGGTTAGGGTTAGGGTTGTTGTTTCATACATATATTAGGGTATGTATCCTTGGATTATTACTCATGGAAGCAATATTACCTTGTGTTCTTTGAATGCTTATAGGGATGGAAAAAACACGTGTGTTTGTTCATCATGGGGACAAAGACGCCTTCTTGAAAGGCAATATTGAACCGGACCCGGATGAGATTGACATGGTGTTTGATAGTAGTCCTAGCTATGCGGAGCTTTTGCAACAAGTTAGGAAAGATTTGAATTGGATGGACCCTAGTGATATCGTTGAGTTGGAAGGAAGGCATAATGTTGGTTTTGGAATGCACATCCGTTGCAAGACAATGCGTGTCAACTCGGAGCAACATTGGGTTGCATACAAGGAGACGGTGGCCAAATCACTAGACAAGGCTCTTGAGTTATTTGCAATGAAGAAGGTTGATTCAAGGTTGCATTTGGACTTGCACCGGAGCCCCTCCCCTTTGGTTGCTAGTAGCCCCCCACCCTTGAAGCGAGATGAAATTGTTGAACCTCTTTTGGACCGAGAAGTGAGGCCAACATTGAGCCCGTTTACAAGCAACCAAGATAAAGCTTTGCAAGAGGAGAATAATGAGTATGCGGACGATGACAATGAAGTTGATCTTCATGAGAACAATGTGGGCGATCTCGACAAATATCATGTGCAAGAGACAATGGAGCATTCCATCCCTTTTTCCCGTGCATATGCATCGGACTCGGATGACGATGGTCCCAACGAACAAGTTGATGCGGAGGGGTTCACGGTGAAGGAGGCCGAAGCTTTCGAGAAGGTATTCGGTCGTGATCATCGGACTACATTGTTCAAGGATGTTAGTCTCGCGGATGAAGCCGTGGTAGATGGTGGCCAATGTATATCTGTTGGGGTTAGGCCAAGCTCTCACCGTGATTTGGGAGATGACAAGAACCGGATTGCAAAAGGGTCTAAGTTTGAAACCTTCTTGGAATTGAAGATGTGGCTCGACAACTACTCGGTTATGCATTATCGTCCACACAAGGTGGTGCACTCGGACGTCAACGTGCGCTACACGATTGCATGTGCATGTGAAGATGAAATATGTCCGTGGATTGTGCATGCAAGACCATGGAAAGGAGGACCCACTTGGCACATAGTGAGTTGTGTGCCAACTCACATGTGCCGAGGCAAAAGGGTGGATGGCAAGATTGTGTCCCAAGACCACAAACAACTCACGTCGGAGTTCATCGCTTATAGGCTCTCCAATTTAATATCCACACTTCCAACAATGAGCGTCCAACATGTCATAGACCTTGTGAAAGCCATCTTTCATTACAAGGTGAAGTACGGCAAGGCATGGAAGGCGAAGCAAGCCGCATTTAAGATGTTGTATGGTACTTGGGAGGAAGCATACAACCGAATCCCTAGGTTGTTGTTAGCCATGGCAGCAACAAACCCTGGCATGGTTCATGTGGTCGAGCCTCATGGGCACCAAACAACGGTTCATGAAAGAAGGAAAGTCCGAGTATTTGGCCGTGCATTTTGGGCGTTCGAGCAATGCGTGAGGGCTTTCGAACATTGTAGGCCGGTCATCGCCATTGATGGCACATTTTTGACAGGACAATACAAAGGCACCTTGTTGGTTGCGATAGCAAGTGATGCTAATAACCGGGTGTTGCCATTGGCATTTGCTTTGGTTGAGGTGGAGAACAATGACAACTGGGAGTGGTTTTTGCGTCTTTTGAGGACAAAGGTGTTACCCGCTCAAAGGGAAATTTGTGTCATATCGGATCGGCATCCAAGAATTCTTAACGCGGTGGAGATTGACATTCCCGGGCATGCTCTGTTGCACCATCGATGGTGCATGAGGCACTTTTGTTTGAACTTGTATAGGGCATGTGGCCTTAAGGAGTTGGCCGATGATCTTCAAGATTGTTGTCTCGCTTTCTCCGACAAGCACTTCACCACTTTGTACAACAAATTGCTTGCACACAAAAACCTTGATCCCGGGGGTCAAGAATTTCTCAATAGGCACATTCAATACCGGAACAAGTGGGCACGTGCTTTTGATAAAGATGGCCGGAGATACGGTCAAATGACAAGCAATATGGACGAATGCTTCAACGGGGTGCTCAAAGGTGCACGTGGATTACCCGTGACGGCAATAGTTCAATACACATTTGACAAGATGAATGCGTACTTTTTAAAGTACTCGATGGAAACGGATGCACAGATAGCGGGTGAGAACCCGCGCAAGTACAAGTGCAAGTTCCCACCCAAGGTTGATGAATGGTTGGTATTTCAATCACGGAAGGCGGACTCATAAGAAGCTATATTATATGACAACAAAAAGTGGAAGTACGAAGTGAAAGGGCTAGGAGGAACCACAAACGATGGCCGCCAACATGGAGGTCAGGCTTTCAAGGTGTCGTTAACACAATGTGGTTGCTCTTGCGGGAGGCCATTGTTGCTTCATCTTCCATGCTCACACTTGTATACCGCCGGTCGCGTTAGGAATGTGGACATCAATCACCCACGCACCATGAGGGAGTTGGAGTTCTCAATCATGACGGTCAAGAAAACATGGGCTCCCCGCTTTCACCCATATCTTGACCAATCACAATGGCCGGAGTACCATGGTATTCAACTATGGCCGGATCCGGAGTTGAAGGTTGTTAAACGGGGTAGATGTAAGACAAAGCGTCTTAGAGGCGACATGGACAGATGGGGCCATGGTGGCCGCCGTGAAGCGGGCAACGACCAATTCCAAGAGCCTCGTGAGAGCTCCCGTTGTGGGCAGTGCAAAGTTCATGGCCACAACAAAAGAAAATGTATGAAACCAAGGAAAAGGTCCAAGAAAAATGATGCAAGCACAAGCCAACAAGGAGCTACAGAAGGAAGCCAACCAAGTGGTAGCCAACAAGTGCCAAGGCAACCAAGTGGTAGCCAACAAGTGCCAAGGCAACCAAGTGGTAGCCAACAAGTTCCAAGCCAACCAAGTGTTAGCCAAAGAGGATCTAGGCAATAAAGAGGTCGGCAACTAGGACTTACAAGAGGCCGTGGTGGTGGTGTAGGCCGTGGTGGTGGTAGAGCTCGTGGTGGTGGTGTAGGCCGTGGTGGTGGTCTTGGCCGTGGTGAAGGTCTTGGCCTTGGTGGTGGACTTGGCCGTGGTGATGGACTTGGCCTTGGTGGTGGACTTGGCCGTGGTGATGGACAGGGACAAGGTCGTTATAGAGGAATGTTTGGATACCTCGATGGACCATTTCTGTATGTTCTTCTTTTTCATATGTTCTTCTTTTTCATATGTTCTTGTTGCACATGTTATTCCATTTGTTTTTATTGTCTTTACTGACCATTATGTTTCACTCATTGTAGGTATGGCGGCTTCCCAACCCAACAAACCAACAATGAATGAGGATGGCGAAGATGAGATGGCGGGATGGTGGGAGAAGGCTGCGAAGAAGCTTAGAGATGAGGATGAAGCCGCACTAAAGAAGAAGAATGAAGAGGAGCTTGAGAAGGAGAGGAAGGAAACAGAGAGAGCGACACGTGACATGTGGGCTAGGGATCAAGCGTTGGTGAGGAAATGTGAGGAGGCACAGAAGAAGCGTCAAAAGGATTTTGAAGAAAGAACCATAAAACTTTGGGCATTCGCAGCTGAAAAAGAGGAGAGGAAGAACAAGATATTCATGGAGAGGGTGGTTAAGGAGGCTCACCTCATAAGGAAAAGGGAGGAGGAAGAGGAAGAAGAGAGGAAGAAGAAGAAGGGAAAGGGGCCTTGCTCTACGCAATAGAGCTATGTCATCTTCAACTTCAACTTGCTTGTGGACTATGCTCTTCGATTTGGTTGTGAACTACTATGTGTCATGAACTATGCCTCCTTCTCGATTTGGTTGTGAACTAGTATGTGTCATGAAGTACTATGTATTTCCTCCTAAATTTGGTTGTATGAACTACTCGTCAAGTTGAAGTACTATGTGTTATGAACTACTATTTGTCGTGTTGCACTTTATGCATATATTGTCTTCACAGTTGTTTGCTTGCCATGTATATGCATATGCTATATGCTACTTCACATCCTCGTACTATGTCTGCATATGCTACAAAATTTACTAAGTCATCGTGCAATGCCTAGAAAGCAGGTGTTGCACTGTGTAGTGTGGCGCCTGCGCGCTAGGCGTTGCACAACTCTGTAACTATCCAGAGAGCAACTGAAAAGTAGCAAGTTACAGACCAGTGCGATGCCTAGCACACAGGCGCCACACTATACAGTGCAACGCATCGGCGTTAGGCGTTGCACTGTATAGTGTGGCGCCTATGTGCTAGGCGTTGCACAACTCCAATTACATAGTTGTGCAACGCCTAGCACACAGGCGCCACACTATACAGTGCAACGCCTAACGCCGAGGCGTTGCACTGTATAGTGTGGCGCCTATGTGCTAGGCGTTTCATTGTATAGTGTGGCGCCTGCATGCTAGGCGCCACACAAGTCTGTAACTTGCCCCCTGCCTTCTTTTGCTCTTTGTCTCTGTTGCCCTGCCTTCTTTTGCTCAAACTGGGTGATTTTAAGTCACATAATAAACAGTAATTTCAACATTACTATGAGCTAAGACATTTCGTACAGTGACCATCAGGACAAGTTCAACATTACTAACAGCTTCAAGTTCAACATTACCTAGAGTGACCATCACGACAAGTTCAACATTACCACCAACATAGAGTTCAACATAGAGCTACAACTAACATAGAGCTACCATTACAAATAGAGGACGATGACTAGTTCCTTCAGCGCTTGTTGGCTCCTCCGCCCCCTCTTGACTCCAATCTTCTTCACCTTCCTAGGAAGAGGAACCCGCGCCGGCTCCGGCTCCGGCTCTGGTTCCTCCACTTCATCCACATCGTCATCCAAATAGTCATCCAAAGCCACCATCCACGAGGTGCCGACCATCCTTCTGCCTTTATGGGTAAAGTCTTCAGGTGTGTATTTGTTGATTCCCCTCTTAGGCTTTAACTCATATGCAGACCGGACCTTGTACGTCCCCAAGGTCATATCAACCTATGCATCAACAAAAGATATGGAAAAACCGTGTGTGAGGATATAGTTAGCAATGCATCAACAATTGGATATATGCTCATGCCATACCTCTTGGGTGATCACACCCACATCCTCATCCTCCAAAGGATCACCATGGCCCTGGCCCGAAGTGGGATCTGATGGTGTCGCCGACCTAGACCGTTCTGATGATACATACTCGGGGTCACGACAACCGAAAAGGTTTGATAAACGCCTTAAGTTTTGGCCCTGGCGCTGCAACATGTACAAGTGAATGAGACATCGAACGTAGCAATGAACTGTTGGGGTACGTAGCAGAAATTCAAAATTTTCCTACGTGTCACCAAGATCTATCTATGGAGAGACCAGCAACGAGTAGAAAGAGAGTGCATCTACATACCCTTGTAGATCGCTAAGCGGAAGCGTTCAAGTGAACGGGGTTGATGGAGTCGTACTCGTCGTGATTCAAATCACCGATGATCCTAGTGCCGAACGGACGGCACCTCCGCGTTCAACACACGTACAGCCCGGTGACGTCTCCCACACCTTGATCCAGAAAGGAGAGAGGGAGAGGTTGAGGAAGACTCCATCCAACAGCGGCACAACGGCATGGTGGTGGTGGAGGAGCGTGGCAATCCAGCAGGGCTTCGCCAAGCACCATGGGAGAGGAGGAGTAGGAAGAGAGGTAGGGCTGTGCCAGAACTTCGTGTTAAGCTCCCATGCGTCTCCCCACTATATATAGGGGTGGAGGGGCTGGTTTCTTGCCCTCCAAGTCCATTGGGGCGTTGGCCAAGGTGGGAGGAAAGAAATCCCATCATTTCCTTCCCCACCGATTGTTATCCCCCTTTTTTAGGGATCTTGATCTTATCCCTTCGGGATATGATCTTATTCCTTCTAAGGGGGGATCTTGGTGCGCCTTGACCAGGGGTGTGGGGCCTTGCCCCCACTACCCACGTTCATGTGGGTCCCCCCATGCAGGTGGGCCCCACTCCGGAACCTTCTAGAACCTTCCCGGTACAATACCGAAAAATCCCGAACATTTTCCGGTGGCCAAAATAGGACTTCCCATATATAAATCTTTACCTCCGGACCATTCCAGAACTCCTCGTGACGTCCGGGATCTCATCCGGGACTCCGAACAACATTCGGTAACCACATACAAACTTCCTTTATAACCCTAGCGTCATCGAACCTTAAGTGTGTAGACCCTACGGGTTCGGGAGACATGTAGACATGACCGAGACGTTCTCCGGTCAATAACCAACAGCGGGATCTGGATACCCATGATGGCTCCCATATGTTCCACGATGATCTCATCGGATGAACCACGATGTCAAGGACTTAATCAATCCCGTATTCAATTCCCTTTGTCTATCGGTATGTTACTTGCCCGAGATTCGATCGTCGGTATCCAATACCTTGTTCAATCTCGTTACCGGCAAGTCACTTTACTCGTTCCGTAACACATCATCCCGTGATCAACTCCTTGGTCACATTGCGCATATGATGATGTCCTACCGAGTGGGCCCAGAGATACCTCTCCGTTTACACGGAGTGACAAATCCCAGTCTCGATCCGCATAAAACAATAGATACTTTCGGAGATACCTGTAGTGCACCTTTATAGTCACCCAGTTACGTTATGACGTTTGATACACCCAAAGCACTCCTACGGTATCCAGGAGTTACACGCTCTCATGGTCGAAGGAAGAGATACTTGACATTGGCAAAGCTCTAGCAAATGAACTACACGATCTTTTGTGCTAGTCTTAGGATTGGGTCTTGTCCATCACATCATTCTCCTAATGATGTGATCCCGTTATCAACGACATCCAATGTCCATAGCCAGGAAACCATGACTATCTGTTGATCACAATGAGCTAGTCAACTAGAGGCTCACTAGGGACATATTGTGGTCTATGTATTCACACGTGTATTACGATTTCCGGATAATACAGTTATAGCATGAATAAAAGACAATTATCATGAACAAGGAAATATAATAATAATACTTTTATTATTGCCTCTAGGGCATATTTCCAACAAACACTTCTTGAAATTTTGTAAGGGATCATCTTATTTACTACCGTCGTCCTAAGTAAACAAGATGCATAATCATAATAAACATCACATGCAATCAAATAGTGACATGATATGGCCAATATCATTTTGCTCCTTTTGATCTTCATCTTCGGGGCTCCATGATCATCATCGTCACCGGCATGACACCATGATCTCCATCATCATGATCTCCATCATCGTGTCTTCATGAAGTTGTCACGCCAACGACTACTTCTACTTCTATGGCTAACGCGTTTAGCAATAAAGTAAAGTAAGTTACATGGCGTTCTTCAATGACACGCAGGTCATACAATAAATTAAGACAACTCCTATGGCTCCTGCCGGTTGTCATACTCATCGACATGCAAGTCGTGAATCCTATTACAAGAACATGATCAATCTCATACATCACATATATCATTCATCACATCCTTTTGGCCATATCACATCACATAGCATACCCTGCAAAAACAAGTTAGACGTCCTCTAATTGTTGTTTGCATGTTTTATGTGGCTGCTATGGGTTTCTAGCAAGAACGTTTCTTACCTACGCAAAACCACAACGTGATATGCCAATTGCTATTTACCCTTCATAAGGACCCTTTTCATCGAATCCGTTCCGACTAAAGTGGGAGAGACTGGCACCCGCTAGCCACCTTATGCACCAAGTGCATGTCAATCGGTGGAACCTGTCTCACGTAAGAGTACGTGTAAGGTCGGTCCAGGCCGCTTCATCCCACAATACCGTCGAAACAAGATTGGACTAGTAACGGTAAGCATATTGAACAACATCAACGCCCACAACTACTTTGTGTTCTACTCGTGCAAAGAATCTACGCAATAGACCTAGCTCATGATGCCACTGTTGGGGAACGTAGCAGAAATTCAAAATTTTCCTACGTGTCACCAAGATCTATCTATGGAGAAACCAGCAACGAGTAGAAGGAGAGTGCATCTACATACCCTTGTAGATCGCTAAGCGGAAGCGTTCAAGTGAACGGGGTTGATGGAGTCGTACTCGTCGTGATTCAAATCACCGATGATCAAGTGCCGAACGCACGGCACCTCCGCGTTCAACACACGTACAGCCCGGTGACGTCTCCCACGCCTTGATCCAGCAAGGAGAGAGGGAGAGGTTGAGGAAGACTCCATCCAACAGCAGCACAACGGCGTGGTGGTGGTGGAGGAGCGTGGCAATCCAGCAGGGCTTCGCCAAGCACCATGGGAGAGGAGGAGTAGGAAGAGAGGTAGGGTTGTGCCAGAACTTCGTCTATAGCTCCCATGCGCCTCCCCACTATATATAGGGGTGGAGGGGCTGGTTTCTTGCCCTCCAAGTCCATTGGGGCGTTGGCCAAGGTGGGAGGAAAGAAATCTCATTATTTCCTTCCCCACCGATTGTTATCCCCCCTTTTTAGGGATCTTGATCTTATCCCTTCGGGATATGATCTTATTCCTTCTAAGGGGGGATCTTGGTGCGCCTTGACCAGGGGTGTGGGGCCTTGCCCCCACTACCCACGTCCATGTGGGTCCCCCCATGCATGTGGGCCCCACTCCGGAACCTTCTAGAACCTTCCCGGTACAATACCGAAAAATCCCGAACATTTTCCGGTGGCCAAAATAGGACTTCCCATATATAAATCTTTACCTCCGGACCATTCCGGAACTCCTCGTGACGTCCGGGATCTCATCCGGGACTCCGAACAACATTCGGTAACCACATACAAACTTCCTTTATAACCCTAGCGTCATCGAACCTTAAGTGTGTAGACCCTACGGGTTCGGGAGACATGTAGACATGACCGAGACGTTCTCCGGTCAATAACCAACAGCGGGATCTGGATACCCATGATGGCTCCCACATGTTCCACGATGATCTCATCGGATGAACCACGATGTCAAGGACTTAATCAATCCCGTATTCAATTCCCTTTGTCTATCGGTATGTTACTTGCCCGAGATTCGATCGTCGGTATCCAATACCTTGTTCAATCTCGTTACCAGCAAGTCACTTTACTCGTTCCATAACACATCATCCCGTGATCAACTCCTTGGTCACATTGCGCATATGATGATGTCCTACTGAGTGGGCCCAGAGATACCTCTCCGTTTACACGGAGTGACAAATCCCAGTCTCGATCCGCATAAAACAATAGATACTTTCGGAGATACCTGTAGTGCACCTTTATAGTCACCCAGTTACGTTGTGACGTTTGATACACCCAAAGCACTCCTACGGTATCCAGGAGTTACACGCTCTTATGGTCGAAGGAAGAGATACTTGACATTGGCAAAGCTCTAGCAAATGAACTACACGATCTTTTGTGCTAGTCTTAGGATTGGGTCTTGTCCATCACATCATTCTCCTAATGATGTGATCCCGTTATCAACGACATCCAATGTCCATAGCCAGGAAACCATGACTATCTGTTGATCACAACGAGCTAGTCAACTAGAGACTCACTAGGGACATATTGTGGTCTATGTATTCACACGTGTATTACGATTTCCGGATAATACAGTTATAGCATGAATAAAAGACAATTATCATGAACAAGGAAATATAATAATAATACTTTTATTATTGCCTCTAGGGCATATTTCCAACAGTCTCCCACTTGCACTAGAGTCAATAATCCAGTTCACATCGCCATGTGATTAACACTCACAGGTCACATCGCCATGTGACTAATACCCAAGAGTTTTAGGTTTGATCATGTTGCTTGTGAGAGAGGTTTTAGTCAACGGGTCCGAACCTTTCAGATCCGTGTGTTCTTTACAAATCTCTATGTCATCTCCTAGATGTAGCTACCACGCTCTATTTGGAGCTATTCCAAATAACTGTTCTACTTGGAGCTATTCTAAATTGTTGCCCCATAATACGTATCCGGTATCTCTTCTTAGAGCTATCCGGATAGGTGTTAAGCTTGCATCGACGTAACCTTTACGACGAACTCTTTTACCACCTCCATAATCGAGAAAATTCCTTAGTCCACTAGTTACTAAGGATAACTTTGACCGCTGTCCTGCGAGCCATTCTTGGATCACTCTTGTACCCCTTGACTGACTCATGGCAAGGCACACTTCAGGTGCGGTACACAGCATAGCATACTGAAGAGCCTACGTCTTAAGCATAGGGGACGACCTTCATCCTTTCTATCTATTCTGCCGTGGTCGAGCTTTAAGTCTTAACTTCGTACCTTACAACTCAGGCAAGAACTCCTTCTTTGACTGGTCCATCTTGAACACCTTCAAGATCATGTCAAGGTATGTGCTCATTTGAAAGTATTATTAAGCATTTTGATCTATCCTTATAGATCTTGATGCTCAATGTTCAAGTAGCTTAATCCAGGCTTTCCATTGAAAAACACTTTCAAAATAACCCTATATGCTTTCCATAAATTCTACGTCATTTCTGATCAACAATATGTCAACAATATATACTCATCAGAAATTCTATAGTGCTCCCACTCACTTCTTTGGAAATACAAGTTTCTCATAAACTTTGTACAAACCCAAAAAATTTTGATCATCATCAAAGCATACATTCCAACTCCGAGATGCTCACTCCAGTCCTTAGAAGGATTGCTGGAGCTTTGCATACTTATTAGCATCTTTCGGGATTGACAAAACCTTCCGGTTGTATCACATACAACCTTTCCTCATTAAAATCGTCGAGGAAACAATGTTTTGACATCCTATCTGCAAGATTTCATAAATAATGCAGTAATCGCTAATATAATTCCAACAGACTCTTAGCATCGCTACGAGTGAGAAAATCTCATCGTAGTCAACTCCTTGAACTTGTCGGAAAACATCTTAACGACAAGTCGAGCTTTCTTAATGGTGACATTTACCATCATTGTCCGTCTTCCTTTTGAAATCCATCTGTACTCATTAGCCTTACGACCATCGAGCCGTTCTGCCAAAGTCTACAGTTTGTTTTCATACATGGATACTCTCTCGGATTTTATGGCCTCAAGCCATTTATCGGAATCCGGGCCCACCATCGCTTCTCCATAGCTCGTAGGTTCATTTTTGTCTAGCAACATGACCTTCAAGACAGGATTACATACCACTCTGAAGTAGTACGCATCCTTGTCATCCTACGAGGTTTGGGAGTGACTTGATCCGAAGTTTCATGATCAATATCATAAGCTTCCACTTCAATTGGTGTAGGTGCCACAGGAACAACTCCCTGTGCCCTGTCACACACTAGTTGAAAAGACGGTTCAATAACCTCATCAAGTCTCCACCATCCTCCCACTCAATTCTTTCGAGAGAAACTTTTCCTCGAGAAAGGACCCGATTCTAGAAACAATCCATATTGCTTTCGGATCTGAATTAGGAGGTATACCCAACTGTTTTGGGTTTCCTATGAAGATGCATTTTATCCGCTTTGGGTTCGAGCTTATCAACCTGAAACTTTTTCATATAAGCGTCGCAGCCCCAAACTTTTAAGAAACGACAACTTAGGTTTCTCTAAACCATAATTCATACGGTGTCATCTCATCGGAATTACGTGGTGCCCTATTTAAAGTGAATGTGGTTGTCTCTAATGCCTAACCCATGAACGATAGTGGTAATTCGATAAGAGACATCATGGTACGCACCATATCCAATAGGGTGCAACTATGATGTTCGGACACACCATCACATTATGGTGTTCCAGGCGGTATTAATTGCGAAACAATTTCCACAATGTCTTAATTGTGTGCCAAAACTCGTAACTCAGATATTCATCTCTATGATCATATCATAGACATTTTATCCTCTTGTCACAATGATCTGCTACTTCACTCTGAAATTACTTGAACCATTCAATAATTCAGACTTGTCTTTCATCAAGTAAATATACTCAACATTTACTCGAACCATCTGTGAAGTAAGAACATAATGATATTCACTGCATGCCTCAGCACCCATTCGACTGCACACATCAAAATGTGTTACTTCCAACAAGTTGCTATCTTGTTCCATCTTACTGAAAATGAGGCTTTTCAGTCATCTTGCCCATGTGGTATGATTTGCATATCTCAAGTGATTCAAAATCAAGTGAGTCCGAACGATCCATTTGCATGGAGTTTCTTCATGCATATACACCAATAGACATGGTTCGCATGTCTCAAACTTTTCAAAAACGAGTGAGTCCAAAGATCCATCAACATGGAGCTTCTTCATGCGTTTTATACCATTATGACTTACATGGCAGTGCCACAAGTAAGTGGTACTATCATTACTATCTTATATCTTTTGGCATGAAAATGTGTATCACTACGACCGAGATTCAATAAACCATTCCTTTAGGTGCAAGACCATTGAAGGTATTATTCAAAAATAGAGTAACCATTATTCTCCTTAAATGAATAACCGTATTGCGATAGACATAATCCAATCATGTCTATGCTCAACGCAAACACCAATCTCGGTGGTAGAGGGAGCGTGCGATGCTTGATCATATCAACCTTGGAAACACTTCCAACATATATCGTCAGCTCACCTTTAGCTAGTCTCCGTTTATTTCGTAGCTTTTATTTCGAGTTACTAACACTTAGCAACCGAACCGGTATCCAACACCCTGGTGCTACTAGGAGTAATAGTAAAGTACACATTAACATAATGTATATCCAATATACTTCTATCGACCTTGCCAGCCTTCTCATCTACCAAGTATCTAGGGTAATGCTGCTCCAGTGGTTGTTCCCCTTATTACAGAAGCACTTAGTCTCGAGTTTGGGTTCAACCTTGGGTTTCTTCACTAGAGCAGCAGCTGAATTGCCGTTTCATGAAGTATCCCTTTGTTCCCTTGCCCTTCTTGAAACTAGTGGTTTCACCAACCATCAACAATTGATGCTCCTTCTTGATTTCTACTTTCGCGGTGTCAAACATCATGAATATTTCAAGGGTCATCATATCTATCCCTGATATGTTATAGTTAATCACGAAGCTCTAGCAGCTTGGTGGCAATGACTTTGGGGAAACATCACTATCTCATCTGGAGGATCAACTCCCACTCGATTCAAGTGATTGTTGTGCTCAGACAATCTGAGCACAAGCTCAACGATTGAGCTTTTCTCCCTTAGTTTGCAGGCTAAGAAAATCGTCGGAGGTCTTATACCTCTTGACGTGGGCACGAGCCTGAAATCCCAATTTCAGCCCTCGAAACATCTCATATGTTCCGCGACGTTTCGAAAACGTCTTTGGTGCCTCTACTTAAACCATTTAATTGAACTATCACGTAGTTATCAAAACGTGTATGTCCGATGTTCGCAACATCGACAAACGACGTTGGGGTTCAGCACACTGAGCGGTGCATTAATGACATAAGCTTTCTACTGATCGCATAATCGCTACTATCAACTTTCAACTATATTTTCTCTAGGAACATATCTAAACAGTGGAACTAAAGCGCGAGCTTACGACATAATTTGCAAAAGGTCTTTTGACTATGTTCAGGATAATTAAGTTCATCTTATGAACTCCCACTTAGATAGACATCCCTCTGGTCATCTAAGTGATCACATGATCCGAGTCAACTAGGCCGTGTCCGATCATCACGTGAGACGGACTAGTCATCATCGGTGAACATCTTCATGTTGATCGTATCTACCATACGACTCATGCTCGACCTTTCGGTCTCCGTGTTCCGAGGCCATGTCTGCACATGCTAGGCTCGTCAAGTTAACCCTAAGTGTTTTCGCTGTGTAAAACTGTCTTACACCCGTTGTATGTGAACGTAAGAATCCATCACACCCGATCATCACGTGGTGCTTAGAAGCGACGAACTGTAGCAACGGTGCACAGTTAGGGGAGAACACTTCTTGAAATTTTGTAAGGGATCATCTTATTTACTACCGTCGTCCTAAGCAAACAAGATGCATAAACATGATAAACATCACATGCAATCAAATAGTGACATGATATGGCCAATATCATTTTGCTCCTTTTGATCTTCATCTTCGGGGCTCCATGATCATCATCGTCACTGGCACGACACCATGATCTCCATCATCGTGTCTTCATGAAGTTGTCACGCCAACGACTACTTCTACTTCTATGACTAACGCGTTTAGCAATAAAGTAAAGTAGTTTACATGGCGTTCTTCAATGACACGCAGGTCATACAATAAATAAAGACAACTCCTATGGCTCCTGCCGGTTGTCATACTCATCGACATGCAAGTCGTGAATCCTATTACAAGAACATGATCAATCTCATACATCACATATCATTCATCACATTCTTCTTGGCCATATCACATCACATAGCATACCCTGCAAAAACAAGTTAGACGTCCTCTAATTGTTGTTGCATGTTTTACGTGGCTGCTATGGGTTTCTAGCAAGAACGTTTCTTACCTACGCAAGACCACAACGTGATATGCCAATTGCTATTTACCCTTCATAAGGACCCTTTTCATCGAATCCGCTCCGACTAAAGTGTGAGAGACTGGCACCCGCTAGCCACCTTATGCACCAAGTGCATGTCAATCGGTGGAACCTGTCTCACGTAAGAGTACGTGTAAGGTCGGTCCGGGCCGCTTCATCCCACAATACCGTCAAAACAAGATTGGACTAGTAATGGTAAGCATATTAAACAACATCAACGCCCACAACTACTTTGTGTTCTACTCGTGCAAAGAATCTACGCAATAGACCTAGCTCATGATGCCACTGTTGGGGTACGTAGCACAAATTCAAAATTTTCCTACGTGTCACCAAGATCTATCTATGGAGAGACCAGCAATGAGTAGAAAGAGAGTGCATCTACATACCCTTGTAGATCGCTAAGCGGAAGCGTTCAAGTGAACGGGGTTGATGGAGTCGTACTCGTCGTGATTCAAATCACCGATGATCCTAGTGCCGAACGGACGGCACCTCCGCGTTCAACACACGTACAGCCCGGTGACGTCTCCCACGCCTTGATCCAGCAAGGAGAGAGGGAGAGGTTGAGGAAGACTCCATCCAACAGCAGCACAACGGCGTGGTGGTGGTGGAGGAGCGTGGCAATCCAGCAGGGCTTCGCCAAGCACCATGGGAGAGGAGGAGTAGGAAGAGAGGTAGGGCTGTGCCAGAACTTCGTGTTAAGCTCCCATGCGTCTCCCCACTATATATAGGGGTGGAGGGGCTGGTTTCTTGCCCTCCAAGTCCATTGGGGCGTTGGCCAAGGTGGGAGGAAAGAAATCCCATCATTTCCTTCCCCACCGATTGTTATCCCCCTTTTTTAGGGATCTTGATCTTATCCCTTCGGGATATGATCTTATTCCTTCTAAGGGGGGATCTTGGTGCGCCTTGACCAGGGGTGTGGGGCCTTGCCCCCACTACCCACGTTCATGTGGGTCCCCCCATGCAGGTGGGCCCCACTCCGGAACCTTCTAGAACCTTCCCGGTACAATACCGAAAAATCCCGAACATTTTCCGGTGGCCAAAATAGGACTTCCCATATATAAATCTTTACCTCCGGACCATTCCAGAACTCCTCGTGACGTCCGGGATCTCATCCGGGACTCCGAACAACATTCGGTAACCACATACAAACTTCCTTTATAACCCTAGCGTCATCGAACCTTAAGTGTGTAGACCCTACGGGTTCGGGAGACATGTAGACATGACCGAGACGTTCTCCGGTCAATAACCAACAGCGGGATCTGGATACCCATGATGGCTCCCATATGTTCCACGATGATCTCATCGGATGAACCACGATGTCAAGGACTTAATCAATCCCGTATTCAATTCCCTTTGTCTATCGGTATGTTACTTGCCCGAGATTCGATCGTCGGTATCCAATACCTTGTTCAATCTCGTTACCGGCAAGTCACTTTACTCGTTCCGTAACACATCATCCCGTGATCAACTCCTTGGTCACATTGCGCATATGATGATGTCCTACCGAGTGGGCCCAGAGATACCTCTCCATTTACACGGAGTGACAAATCCCAGTCTCGATCCGCATAAAACAATAGATACTTTCGGAGATACCTGTAGTGCACCTTTATAGTCACCCAGTTATGTTGTGACTTTTGGTACACCCAAAGCACTCCTACGGTATCCAGGAGTTACACGCTCTCATGGTCGAAGGAAGAGATACTTGACATTGGCAAAGCTCTAGTAAATGAACTACACGATCTTTTGTGCTAGTCTTAGGATTGGGTCTTGTCCATCACATCATTCTCCTAATGATGTGATCCCGTTATCAACGACATCCAATGTCCATAGCCAGGAAACCATGACTATCTGTTGATCACAACGAGCTAGTCAACTAGAGGCTCACTAGGGACATATTGTGGTCTATGTATTCACACGTGTATTACGATTTCCGGATAATACAGTTATAGCATGAATAAAAGACAATTATCATGAACAAGGAAATATAATAATAATACTTTTATTATTGCCTCTAGGGCATATTTCCAACATGAACATGTTATGTGCTAGTTTGAAGGAGATGTGAACCTTAAGGAATGCTCGAAGTGCACCTTCCCCATCGCTTTTGCCAGCCGGGGTTGTTTCTAGAATAGTCTCGGTCTCATCAGCTGCTTTCTTGATCTGGGCACGCTATGAACAGAAACGGTATTAATGTGTTAGGCAAGCGAAGATGAGAATACTGCGAATGGAAAAGCAAAAAGGGAAAATACCAGAAAGTTCATCATTGGAGCTGAAGGGATCACTGAGTTGCCTTTCCTGACTAATGCGTTGTACTGGTGCTGGGCTAGCTCATCAAAAACGGTGGGATCCTCCAATATCTCGTCAGCATACGCCGGCTTGCATACCTCCACACGGGTAGTTGCAAGAAACCATGTGAGATAGTTGTTGAACGCGAGCGGGCAGTGCTCACGAAGCTGCTGTCATTTTCCAGCCCTAGCTTGCTCCACACTTAGCGCGAACTGTACGACATACTTCCTGTGATGCGAGGCCCTATCCTTGATCTTCCGCTGCTTTTTCCTATCCAACCTGCAAATTAGAAATAGAATATTACCACCATTGAAACCACCGAGAAACCGCGAAGTGCTCAAAGTTAATTATATCTTACTCGTGTAGCACCTTGTTCGTGTCCTCCCACTGCGGCGGAAATGATTGGAACAAGCCAAACTGGCGGAACACCCGATGTGGCAGGTGAAGCTCAACCGCCCAGTTGCATATGAGTGGGCACCGCATATGCCAGAGATCCCTATCCCTAGTGCACATTGGATTCAGCCTGAACTCTATAGGGTTATCAAAACTATCTCCTTTTCCATACGGCTCCCATTCCACCTGCAAAATGGGATATAATGCAAAATTCATATCGAGTTGTGATAGAAGCATGATAATCACTTATGCAATGTCGATTCACCTGCTCAGGCGTGATCGCGTCCAGCTCGCTCTTGTACAGCTTGTACATGATCGATGGATCATCCATCGTCTCATTTAACACATCCCACTTATGAGCCCAAGTGGGGAGCCATAGTGGGTCGTTTTTGTCGTCCCAATCCTCGTACTTCACGATCTTCGGTCATCCAACCGGCAAACGCTCCCAGCTCCATATGGAAAGTGCGAGCATACAACTACCAATACCTCCAGATGGCATACAACAGGCTTCGTCCAGCTGCACATAAAAGAGAACATAGTTGAATTAACAGCAAGATCGCATTGATAATGTAGCAATGAAGTGAAAAAGAAACAACTTCATACCTGTCGATACAAATAAGCAAGTGTCGCCGAACCCCAACTCCATTTGCTATCGAAGACGGTCAACGCCTTCAGCCACATCCATGGAGCATTCTTGCATGTGCCATCAGTAAACATAGTCCTGGATATCACGTACCACATGTAGACACGAGCATATGTCTTCACCGTGTCCTCATTAGCATCCTTACCAAAGTTCGATTGAATCCACGTGAAAGGAGCACCGGCTGCGACTCTTTCCTTCTTCTTGTCTTCTGCTTCTGGTTCACGAGGCTCCGGAGGAACCATACCGATAAGGGCATGCATCTGCGCACACCACCCTTCAGAATCGGTGTTCATACACAAAGGGTTCCCATCGATAGGAAGACCGGTGATCATAGCCATATCCTGGAGCGTCACAGTCATCTCCCCGGTCCGAAGATGGAAAGTGTGTGTCTCCGGCCTCCAATGATCTATAAGCACGGTGAGTGTTGCAGCATTGTTGGGTGGCGTCGATCGGCTGACCAACTGAATGAAAGGGAGAAGTCCTGTCTCCCTTACATACGGTGTGTATCGCTCATCATAGCACATCCACCCAAGGTGACCCCATGAGACCGAATCTTCAAAGGTGCAAGCTCCTACAAACAAACAAACAAACAAATCATTACATATGGGGCATTTGTGTTTGAAATAAACATGAAATTCATAACACCAGCAACTTTCATTATTACCCGCTGCTCCACCGACATAGCATACGACCGGTGTTGTTTGTCCCAGTGATCATCGAGAAGCCAAACCATCCTAACAATTTAAAAAAAACTTTCTTGTCAACACAATTATCTTTGGAATACAAATAAACTAAACTACGCCTACTAGATGCAAAATTCAAAGCATATGTATCCAAAGCATTCTTGTCAAAACAAATATAAGTTCCACACAAATAAACTAAACTAGGCCTACTTCATACAAATATATTTTCCATAGAAATAACATGTCAACCTATGTATCCAACCATATTTTTTTCGAAAAAATAAACTAAACTAGGGTTCCGAAATCAAACAATGAAGAGTTCTAATACATGCAAGATTATAATACATGCAAGATTCTAATCTAATCAAATCAAACAAAGGTTCCCCAAATCTTCAAATTCTTCAAAATACTATATTTTCTATGGACAGCAAGAAGGAGATCGGAGGAGAGTACCTTCTAGGATGGATTGGTGAGGAAACCCACGGACCAAATCGTTGGATTTGAAGGATTTGAGAGAGGGGATTGAGAGGGGGAGTGGATAAGGCCGCCGCCGCAGCTGGTTTTGTTTCTGGAACTGCTGCAATGGGGTGGATGGGGGAGGAGAGGACATAACTCACAGTGCAGCGCCCGTCGGCTAGGCGCCGCACATTGTGTGGCGCCTAGCGCAGAGGCGTTGCACAGCTGGGTGCGGGGCCCAGAGCTGCCACCGTAGGGTGTGACGCCGACGTCACGGGCGCTAGACAAAAGGGTCAGGGATGTGAAATAGTTTCACACCCAGTTCATTCTGTGAATTGATTTCGTTCGAAGGTCAAAATTGTCAAATTTGCCTGCATACGCACTATGCAGGAAAGTGGTGGAGTACTACGTTACAAGGGGCTGGTTGGCCAATCAATCAAATCAGGGTCGCACGAGCGCGTCTCGCTTGTCCTCTTCTTTTTCTAGGCCCCTCACACTTCCACCGGTGGAGGCAAAAAACATAAATTTGACCTCAGCACGAAACTATTTCACAAACTAAACTATGTTTGAAAGTATTTCACCCAACTGACCTCTAATGTGCAGCGCCCAACAGCAAGGCGCTACACTCTTACAGTGCAGCGCCTAACACACAGGCGCCACACTGTGCAGCGCCTAACTGTAAGGAGCTGCACTACACTGTGCAGCGCCTAACTGTAAGGAGTTGCACAGTAGAGTGCAGCGCCTTACTGTTGGGAGCTGCACAAAAGGGTCAGCGGTGTGAAATATTTTCAAAAACAGTTTAGTTTGTGAAATACTTTCGCTTTGAGGTCAAATTTGTCAATTCTGCCACCGGTGGATGGATGCCGCACCTTTTCCTGTGCTTGGACAGTGCCCATCCACGTACGGGTACATGTGTGTTTCACAATAGTAGTAACAAATCACGCTGCGGTCGAACGAATGCCTTTTTCACTATTTTGACCTATTTAGAAAACTTTCGCACAAAATGAACTTCACACAAAACTATTTCATAATCTGATCCCTTTGGTAACGTCACAAACCGTGACGTTTCTTCTCTATTTGGAAACGCCGAACTAGCTAGCGTTTCTTCACTTCATAAATAAATGACAATATGAGCAAGCTACTTGCAACGCCAACACCCATGGCGTTTCTTGCATGGGCACCAACGCCAGCCACACTTGGCGTTTCCAGCAACGCGAGATACTTTGGCGTTTCTGCCCTGCCACGTAGCGTCCTGGCCAGGCCAGCAACGCTAGCTAGTTTGGCGTTTCTAAATAGAGAAGAAACGCCACGGCTTGTGACGTTGCCAAAAGGGTCAGATCGTGAAATAGTTTTATGTGGAGTTCATTTTGTGCGAAAGTTTTCTAAAAGGGTTAAAATAATGAAAAGAGCCTCGAACGAATTCACCAGCAGTAGTGTAGGATCTTGCAGTGGTAGATTTCACTGTCCAAATCATATGTGGCCCTTTTCAAACGAAGAGCATGATAAGGCCGATAGCGGCGTTTAGGAGACCGCACTCCGAGCAGCATCATATTTTCCAAAGATAAAAAATCTTGTCTATGAGTTTCTTTTTCTAATTTTTGCATGGATACACATAGAGATTTTTTTACATGTACTTCAAACTTCCTTAAAAAAATACCATGATTTGTAGCCTATGCAATAAAGAAAAAAAACCTGGCCCCAAAAAATAAAAGGAAGTTCCATTTTATACATGTATTTGTCTTTTTGTGTACACCATGTATGACAATATATATTGCTGGGAATTTATACGCATATACTACATACGCATATCTATATGTACATTTTTTACACAAGTTTTTCGAGATATATAACACCAAGTTTCTGGCTAAAATTAAAAAAAACGGTGCGTGGAGGCCAGGCTACAACACACATTATCGGAATAAGGTCACTTCATCCCTTGTGTTGTGCATGCTCCTATTTCTTTTGCACATTCATATACTCCGTCAAACTTTGCTAACTTTGACCAAGTTCACAGAGAAAATTGTCTACATCTACAATTCTAACCATGTACATTATGACAATATAACTCATGTTGTAACGAATGATATGCATTTGGTATTCTAGATGTACCTACTTTTCTCTATAAATATGGTCAATTATTTTTTGAACAATCACCGCCCGAGGGGGGGGGGTCCCACTTGAATCTTCTACTAATAAAAGAATGAGGTATTCATAGTCCATTTTGCTATTTTATAGAAAACTCCATGATGTTTCTGACATTAAACCCGTAGTACATATCAATTTTTTTTAAATACTCATATCTTCTAAACCGTAACTCCAGATTTAACATGTTATATATGGAATTTGATAATAAAAATATGTAGAATCTGAATATGAAGTTATTTTACCTATTAAAATTTTTAAAAATACTATCTAGGCTGCAATGTTAATCAACAATGCATCATTCGGCTTTTTTCATACCAGTACTGATTCAGATTGGGGATGAACACCTCAGCAAAATCAGGATTGGACATGAAATTGAAGATAAATTTGCTAGAGACACCGAACAAACAAGGACAACACATGACAAGAAATAAAAGAAGGACCAAATAAAGACGAGTTGTCCACTATAAAAGAAATAAAGGAGAAAATGCAGAGGAGATCCGATAACGATGATATGTTGCGCTAATCTCCTATATATAAGAAGACAAATGAGAGGACATGCATAAAAAAAGTAAAAAGGAGGCATGCATGACCAAAAAAAAGAGACAAGTTTGATAAGATATAAATAGTGATGAAACAGGGACCAATACCTATGACATGCATGAAAAGAAATAGTGATGAAATAGGGGTGCAAGTACCTGCGTCCATAGAAGACCATACAAAAATGTTCTTTTTCAGACACAAAATTTATCTTTTTATGATTAAAAAATCATGTATCTTTTTAACAACCTTTTAACAACTCTTCATGTATTCAAGAAATATGCATGTGAAACAAAGTGTTCAAAAGTTACCCTAAGTTGGTGATTCTTAAACTGAAAACTGCCACTGATGCACACATGTTTCCGTAGTGTGCTAATGTGTCATCGTTTGTTTTTGTCGTTTTTCTTTACTCGCTCGTAACAACACCCCATTCAGAACATGACATGAATAAATGCATGATCAGTTGCCCTTTATTTTTACGGATTAAATCTACATGCAAGCCGTGTTGAAATAGATCACATGTAGAATCTTAAACTGTGTTTATATAGGTTGAGACCATCTTTCTTTGGGCAGTAGCTACAATTTTTTTTTGACCCAACACCGTAGAACAATTGTTCTATGGTAAATATATTAAAATAAAGTATAGTACAAATATATTACAGTCTCCCCAAGGGAGGGAAAAAGAAACATGAATGTCACTAGCCAATGCCTGCTCTAGGTAAAACACTCATGGTTATAGGTGATGTGATGTCCACTGATCCAGCCTAGCTTCAAACTTGCCCTTTATCTTGTGCTTCAGAAGTTTGAGATCTTGTTTAAGATAAAATCTCCAGGATTGAATTGACTGTGGCATTGCTCGGAAGATCTTATTGTTTCTCTGAATCCAGATATTCTAGCAGCCCAAAATGAGGATCTCAATGGCAAATTGCTTTGGTAAGAGAGTCGAAGCCAGAATGGTATCCTCATACACCGAAGTACCTCTTTTCCTAAGTTGCAGCAAGGAATTCCAACAATCTTGCGCGAAGTTACATTCCCATAGCAAATGCATAGTGGTCTCTTCTGCTTGTTGATTGAAGTTAGGACAGTGCATGTCATCCAGATGCATCCCTTTTCTGAGAAGGAGAGCTCTTGTGTTGATTCTGCAATGGGCCACTAACCAAAAAAAGATTTTGTGCTTAAGCCTACTGGAGCTATTCCAAATAAGACTGAAGAAAGGATGTTCATCATGTGGATCCAAAAGAAGGTTATAAATTTGGATTGCAGAAATCTTGCCAGTATTCCCAATGATAGTCCACTTATCCTCTGTGTTTGGAAGTAAAGTGGGTTCTAGAGCTTGGAGTTGATTAAATTCCTCATAGGCTTCCACAGAGAGGGGCAAGTGGAAATGCTCAGTCCAATCATTCTCCCCAAACAAAGCTTGAACAGACAGCTCATCATTCAGTGCAAAGGAGTAAAGATGTGGAAGGATATATTGCAGTTTGTGTTCTATCCAAGTATCTTTCCAAACAAGAACAGATTGCCCATTGCCAATAGTGCACCTGCAAATCTTCTTAAACTCATCTAGGAGACTAATGTGTGATTTCCACCAGAAATATCCCACAGCATGTCCAGCTGGAGTGACTGAATGGTAGTATTTCCCCCAAATTAGATTAATCTTGGGTACATCTTCTTTGTTCATATATTCGAGGAGGTTCTTCATGAGGAGAGCCTTATTGTGGAGAGCAATATCAAGAATACCAAGACCACCTTGTTTTTTTGGTAAGCAAACCTTTGACTAAGCAATGAGTGTTGTTCATCTATCCTCCATTCCAAATTTCCTCCAGAGAAAGTTTCTCAGATATTTATTGATCTGCTCAATCACACCCATTGGAAGAGCCAAGGTACACATGAAGAAGATTGGCAATGATGCAAACACAGATTTGGTGAGTAATAATCTTCCATCATATGACAGCATAGTAGAACAAACAGAGAGCCTTCTCTCAATTTTTTGCAGCATAGGACTATAGTCTTCAATTTTTGGCTTAGAAGTTCCAAGAGGAAGACCCAGATATGTGAATGGGAATTCACCTTGTTGACACCACATAATATTGAGCAAGGGTTGGAGCTGATTTTCAGGAACATTGATTGACACCATGAAGGATTTCTCATAATGAACCTTAAGGCCAGTAAAAGCAGTGTAATGAAGAATGAGGTTTTTGACTTGAGTTAGTTGCCTGGCATCAGCATGCAATATGAGGATTGTATCATCAGCATATTGGATCACAGGAAAATCAGGGCAAGCTTGACTACTAATGGGAGCCTGAATTAGGTTCTGATGCATGGCTTCATTAAGCATTGATTGGAGAAGATCAGCTGCAAGTACAAAAAGAAGAGGAGAAACAGGGTCTCCTTGTCTGTCTCCCTGTTTGCAGTGAAAGAGTTTCCCTGGCACTCCATTGAGCAGAACAGAGGAAGTTCCTGAGGATAGCAACATTGTGACCCAGTTGATCCATCTACTCCCAAAACCTCTAGCTCTCAGAATAGCAAGAATGGCTTGATGGTTAAGCAGATCAAAAGCTTTCTCGAAGTCCAGTTTGAGGAGGACAATAGGCTGCTTAGACTGGTGACATTGATGAAGATATTCAAAAGCCCATCCCAGACAGACATGAATTGTTCTGTTTTTGATGAAGCCATATTGATTGATGAGAACAATCTTGAGAATCACAACCTGTAATCTATTGGCCAAGAGTTTGGTGATGACTTTGATAGTGCAATTGAGAAGGGAAATAGGTCTGAAGTCACTTGATGTCACTGGATTATCTTTCGTTGGTATCAAAGTGATAAAAGAGGCATTGATACTCTGAAGTGAAATCTTCCCATGGTAGAAATCATCAATCATCTGGTAGAAATCAGGAGTAATTATAGTCCAACAGGCCTTAATAAAATCACCATTAAAACCATCAGGCCCAGGTGCTTTGTCAGAAGGCAGGTGCTTGATCACTGAGTCAATTTCTTGCTTGGTGAAGGGGGCATCCAGATCTTGTAAGCCCTCAACCATGGAAATGAGATTGGTCAGATTTAGAGGATCTGAAATCTCCCCAGTCTGACCCAATCTATCTTTGAAAGCATTCCTTAGAATTGCAGCTTTATCATGATGTTCTGTCATTTCAACACCTTGATCATTGTACAAGCATTGAATGTAGTTATGTCTGAATTTTATGGTAGCCTTGGCTTGAAAGAACTTTGATTTTTCATCACCAAATTTGACCCATTTAATAGTTTCTCTTTGCCTCCAGTAAATCCTTTGAAAAGACAACAGTTTGAGCAAATGTTCTTTTAGCATATGCCTGCCATTCTGCTCAATATCTGTAAGCACCCTATATTCCTCAAAAAGATCCCACATTAAGATGACATCATTTGTGGCCTGGATGCAGATAGCTAGGTTGGATAGGCTTTTACTCCAAATTTTCAAACCTTTCCTGAGCCTTTTGAATTTTGTAGTGATAAGCTTTGCACTGTCACTTGCCAGTATAGGCTGCTGCCATATAGATTGGACAACATCTTTAAAATTCTGATGCTGAAGCCAGGAATTTTCAAATCTGAAGACTTGAGCTTTAGGAATGCGTGTGCCAATTTTTATGACAAAAGGACAATGGTCTGAAATGGGTTTTGCCATAGGAATAGCCATAGTGTTTGGATAGTTGGAAGACCAATTTTCAGAGGTGAACACCCAGTTAATTTTTTCCAACAGAGGAACTTGCTGCATATTGCTCCAAGTAAAACTTCTACCCTTCAAAGGAATTTCAACTAGAGCCAGCTGACTAATTGCAGCATTGAAATCCATCATACTATTAAAGTCACCAGTGCCAATATTTCCGTTATAGGGATACCTAATATAATTGAAATCTCTTGTGATTATCCAATCAGTATCAACAGGCATCTGGATGTTTCTGAACCACTCCAGAAAATTGTGCCTCCCTTCAGAATCACAAGGTCCATAAATATTAGTTAGGATCCAAGAATCTCTATTGTGAACTGAGATAAATCTAATGGAGATGGAGAAATCATTTTTGAACAGGCACTCTCCCTGAAACATATTATCATTCCAAGCCACCAAGAGCCCGAGAGATGCTCCAACAGAAGGCAGATAATCAAATTTATTAATTCTTCTGGGGCAATTTTTTTATATAGGCACTGTCAAAAACTTCTCTTTTGGTCTCTTGCAAACAAATGACTGAACATTGAGCCTCATCAATCTTATTTGAAATAGCTAGCCACTTATCGCTTGAGTTAATGCCTCTCACATTCCAATTCAAGATGTTCGAAGATTTATTCATTTCACATTAAGCAAACACAGATCGACAGTCAAAGGAACACTGCTCAAGAAACTCAAAGCATAACAGAAAATCATAATGGAAATAGTCCCAGAACAGGTAGCATCTTTGACAGTCCCCCAGTGCATAGAGGAGTTTCATTACAATAGAGACCATGAACAAAAGACTTTTGTATAGATTTCTAAACTTTGCCAAAAGTGGACTTGCTACTAGATCAACCCTCCTTGAGCTCAGCATCTTCACTCCTTTCCTGCTGGTGGCTTTCCTCCTTTTTTGGCCTTCTTCTACTGAATGTTCTCTTCAATGCAGACTTTTGGGTCCACCTTGCAGTAAGAGGAATTAAGGTTTTTAATTACTTTGGAGTTGCAAATAGGAGGCTTAGCAGAGCAGACATACAGTTCTTGTCATGGCAAGTTTTCTTTCTATATCCCTTATTTAAATGCTGCAATCTTTCACTTCTTCTTACTTCAGATTCAACTAGTGGCACTCTGTCTTTTCTTTTCCCTTTGGCAGCAGCAGGACTGCAGAAACTTGCATCTTCAGTCCCATTTGGAGGCTGAAATTCCTTCAGGCCATTGTTCTGCAACTAAGAGCATGAGAGGGCCACAGTTACAGGACAATTATTAGGAATGTAGAAAACAAGATGCTGAGATTGCAGAAATCCTTCACAGATGATATGCCACATAGTGGATAGCAAGAACCTTTTTGCCCAATCAAATTTCTCAGGAGTTAACAAAGTAGAGCAAATGAAATCCACCCAATCAAAGGGTACCTTGATAGTAGAGCAGCCTTCTGTGCTGACAGAGAAATGATGCTCCCAAGCAGAGTAAAAAACCACCTCATTAATGTTAGAATCTGCAGTGGAGCCATCAAGAACAACATTAGCTAAGTATTTTCCGTTGACATTAAAACCTAGAGGGGCTGAACTAGTTGAAGAGGATGAGCAAGTGACAGCAATACTTTCTAATGCAGAATCCGGCTTGGAAGAAACATCAACAGAACAATCAAGAATTTCAATTTTCTCATCAACATATGAGCCCTGATCATCTTCTTGGAGCATAGCAGCCAGAATTTCAGAGGGTGAGGCAAGCTGGATAATAGGATCATCCCCCTCAGCAAGATTGAGGTTGAAAAGAGATCCCTCCTCATCCACCAAGTGCATGTCAACTGAAATCTCTTTGTTTACCCTTGGAGAAAAAACTGAATCAGCAGGAGGAGACTGTGGTAGCACTTGATTTAAGTCAATATCAAACGTATCATTTGATTCCACAGGAGGCAGCAGGTTTATGAAGTCTAGGGGAGCAATGAAGGCAGGTTCAGCAAGAGCCTGCTGAGCAGCAACAGGCTGAGCAATAGCCTGCTGAGCAAGAGGCTGAAAATCTTCAAGTGGCAAAGCTTGCATGGGCCCCAAGGCCAGGTTGAAGTCCGGAATGCCAACTTGGGCCTGGCCCAATAGGTTCAAAATCCCATTTCCCTCCAAATTGAGCTGTGCCTGGTCATTTATCATATCAATGTCAACTCCATTGGATCCCACAGAAAGAGTTAATTCACTATTCATATCCATATCAGGCAGATTAATTTGCTGCTGATCTTCCAATGGCTGAAACAAATCAGCCAGCTCCATGAACTCACCATCTTCCAACTCCTAGTCAATGAACTCATCATTTTCTGCTGGCATTGCCCAATGCCCCCAACCAGGAAGCTCCTCTTCGTCATCAACATTTCCCTCACCATGATTAGCATCCTCTGCATCATGCATCATAGCCTGGTGATGGAAACCTTGAGGATCTCCAGCCATCACATCTGGAGCCTGGTGTTGCTCAATAGGCCCCAAGAAGTGATTGAGCTGATTAGGGTGAAAAAATAAGTTAACAGGTTGAGGATGAGGATTGCCATCAACAGGAATTGGATCCTCATCAAGAGGGCCACCACCCAAAGGCTCCTGCTGGATAATGACAACTAGAACAGTCCAGGATTCAGCATTGGGATCATCAGATTCTCCCACAACAATACTTATGGGAACATCACTCATGAGATCAACTCTAATTTTGACCATTAAGGCTGCTTGAGTGCTTCTAGCTCTGTCCCACAGCAATAGCTTACCGAAACTTCGAACAGAAATAGCTATCTCATGCATTTCTCTCTTATCAAAAGGAAGACCAGCCAACAACACCCAGATGTCTCTATTCAACTCAAGATTCCTCCAGTTAAGACATTGATTATTCCTCTGAAATATAATGTGAACATCACCATGCATATGGGGGCTTTGCAGAACCAACGCATCACGGTCAAAAGGAGATCTTAATCTAACGTAGGCTTGACCGAAAGGGAACTGGCAGATCTCATGAAACCCTAGGTGTTTGACTTGTGTAATAAACTCACCAAGAATCTGCTGCACATTAGGGAAGTGAACAAGCTGGTTGGGCATAGGAATAATGGACGCAATAGCCCAATCTTCATGCCGAGGTAGAGCAGGGTCAGAGATAACCCTCACTCTAGCAGGTCTCCCTTCCACTTGGATAGCTTGATGGTGCGGAGGAAGAAACAGAGTCAGATCAAACGGGAAGTTGGCCATGGCCCTCGGAAGAAGCTCTCCCTCCTGCACTGAAGATTGCAGAAGCCTTCTGACGGTCAGCGGCGGTGGAGGTGGAAGAGGGGAGGAGAAAGCAGGATGAGGATCTGCAGCAGGCGAGTTGGCCAGTGGAGGAACAGTATTGGGCACTTGATTGTCGGGGCAATCGATAGCATTCCTCGATTGAGGCACTGGAATCGCACCATTAACTGGAGCAGCAGCGGCAGTAGCAGATACCGAGGTAGTCAAGTGATTTGACAATGCGAGGGAGCGGAAGCCCGAGCGACAGTCACTGACAACGTGGCCCCACCGTTTACAATTATGGCAACGAATTTTATTTTTGCAGCCCGATCTCACATGGCCTTTTAGCAAACAACGAACACAGAAAAGATTGGGCTGGGACGGACCCGAAGAATGGGCTGCCACAGATCCCGCAGCAACTGATGGGCCAGTTTGAATTCGCTGATTACCCGCCTCACTATTGCCAGCCTCATTATTGTCCATAACCGGAAATTGAAGCCGATCAAAGACAGTAGTAACTGCCACCGTGGATTGGGTCGGGCGTGATCTACGACTGTGAGACTGAGATTGAGCATGGTTGTAAAATCTTGGTGCACGAACAACATCAGTAAAAGAATTCACAGTTCTTGATCTCGAGACTAAGGTCCACCCATTGTGTTGATCGGGATCAGCAAGGTGACGAAATTTAGGACCATTTGAACCCCAAAGGAGGAACCCCAGATTGAACTCAGGCAAAGTAATATTTCCTCCATTGTAGATCGCAAAGCCCACATTGATCGAAGAGACAGAGAACTTGAAAAGATGCTCACGCAGCTTACAGACCTTGAACAAAGAAGCTCGACCACCGAAGAAAGAGAGAAGAATGGTACCTACCGATTCCTCAGTAAGACGAATCTTAGAACAAGTAAACTCCGCCACCAGAAAAAATTCCCTTTGACCATTCTCCGCCGTGAAGTTGATTGGCAGGTTGAGGGAAGAGCGGATGCGGTCCTCGAAGGCATGGCCACGCTCAAAACGAAGATCCGAAAGAGACATGATTGCGGTGGTCGTCGCCACCGGAGTGGAGAAACGACGGGGATGGTGTGGTGGCCGCCGTGACCGGAGTGGCCAACGACGGGAGGGCTAGGCGGTGGCTGCCGTGGCCGGAGTGGCCAACGGCAGGGCTAGGGCAGCGGAGCGCAGGGGCAGCGGAGCGCAGGTTCAAGAGAGGCTTGTTTTTGGCAGTCAGTAGCTACAAATTCTTAGATTATAGACCATTTTTTATAAGTTAAGAGCATGTGGTATTTTTTTTCTCCCGTTGCAACGCATAGGCCTTTTTGCTAGTATATTACTCAAAAGCCCAAGGGGCGTGTTACATTATAGATTACAGTGAGAGGAAAGGTGTAGGCGCCAAAACACTGCCGCCTACCTACTGGCGGGGTCCTTAAACCTAAGGACCCAAAGAGTAAAGTCTGAAACAATGTTTCGAAGAGTATCACAGGGCGAGTGCAGCTCATTACGAAAAACATGAGCATTCCTAGAGTCCCATAGCTTCTAGAGGATGGCGAGGGCAAAGGTAGGCCAAATGTTGATGTCGAGGCCGACCGGCGTGTGAGTGTCCCATACTTATGAAACGGAGGGAGTACAATCTACTCCAATGCGGATTTGATAGTACATTGGTCGTTTTGTATTCATCTCTTGGAGCACTGGAAAAAAGCATGATCTCCAGTGCAGTTTAGTTGTTTTCCACACTATGTGTGGGCGCACTTATTTTCTTCCAAATGGAACGTACGCATGTGATCTAGCTTTCATATAAATTATTGCACTTTTTCTTTTGCTACAAAGATATGATAATGTAGTGTGTGTGTCGCTCGAGGTTTCGTCTAACAACTTTTCAATTGTCAAAAGGAAGGCATGAACTTTCTCGAAATGTGGGAAAGTTGGTCCTGCTAATTGACAAAAATAAGAAATCCACTCGTCCAACTATGGCACCATGCTCCATCAAGAACAATGAACATACATTCATGCGTATAGCACTACATATGTGGGCGCACGCGGCAGAATAAGTTAAGCAAACAGGCGACACAGAGAAAATGCAAAAAGACATCCCACTCACCAAATAGGGCTGCTCACGAAGCACCAAAACATAAAGTTGTTTGATGATCAAAACGACAGGGAAAAAAAACAAGGTACTCCAATGTTCATAACAGGTGACGGGTTGATACATGCTTCGTCACTAGATTGCTTCTGGAATCATTGAAGTTGGTTTTGTTTTACTGATTGCTGAGTCGGGCTTCTCAGCCATCTTGTTTGTACTAATCATTTTACAAAATCGATAAAAAGTACGTAGTAGAGTTCTGTTGTTCCCTTCAAAAGAATAAAAGCGTGGTGGGTGTACATCATGGTCAAAGTAGAGGCAACGTTCCTATCTAAGTACTCCTATAGGTATTTCGTCCTTCAATACCAAATAGACTGCAAATAAAGCAACATGTAAATTGCCCTTGTAGCAAACAAAGTATAGTACTACTAGTATGCATCAACGCATTGATTTTGAATGGTACGTGCCAATTCAGCATCCAAATGATCAAGTCGTGATTGTGTTCTCCCTCGTGTGACAAAGACGCATATGTGATAGAGACGTCGCTTAATAGATTTATAAAATGTATGTCTTGGGCTAAGAAGAAATTAGTGTCTATGTTGGTTAAACTGTGAAAGTACACAAGTGCAGTGGCATGCACACATGTGCGGACAACGTCTTGATATATCTATTAGTCTCACAACTTATTGTTAAGTCCGGTATGTAATCTTTGCGGTGGATAATATGTAAGTTTTGTACCATGTCTTTATTTAGCCAAGACATGAGGAGTAGAACCAGCACCACCGAATAAATGAACCATAGACCATAGTGACATTTAGCATCTGGCGGAAATGGACCTGCAAAAGTTGAGGAGGCAAGTATCCCACGTAGGCACATCCAAACCAGTGTCATGTCGTACTGTAACTCATACAACGACGAACCATGATGATTATGTAATGATGGGCACGAGAGAAGCTGATCTCTTTCGTGTGGAGCTGAATCTGGTCAACCTGAGAGGTGCCGATGCACGTGTGACTGTAAAATGGACACGAATTGCTGATCCGCCTGCCCGCATGTAGCTATTACACCAAGCTTTCGATAGCGTAAAAAGCCCGAAATCCCGTCACTTGCATATGTGTGCGCGACGCCACTATGTGTGTTGTCATCGTCCTCTTGGGTCTTCTTATCGTTTCTAGATACACAGTGCATTTCCAACTCTAGGATTGCATGGTCAGTCGTAGTGTCACGCCTCACGCTAGTGTGGTCGTTGTCGCTTCATGTCGTGTTATTGCTACATGTACATCAAACATGTCTTAATATTAGTTTTATGATAGCGCGGTCTGCGACTGAATTGGGTTGCGCAATGAGCCACGTCGTATATCCATCATCGAGAATCTGGGAGACTGTCGCCTCGGTACCGACCTCCCAATTAAGTACTAACCTATCACCACTAGCTGGAGAGCAGGAGCGGTTTAAATTCTAACACACTCATGTGAGACTAACGCAGACCACACATTTTCCTTCTTGATTAAAGAATGAACACTATACAAGTATAACGTATACTACAATACTGTTGGATGTAGTAGTACTTAGAAGTAATCCAGATTCCAAACGACTTGGAAACAATTAGGACCGCCAACAAGCAAATATACATTTTCTCCCAACGTATGTGTGATTCCATCCTTAATCCTGGAAGATATGGAAATGGACATCCCACTCACCATATAGTACTACTGGCAAAACAACGGCTTAGAAAAAATACTGGCAAAACAACAAAACAGAAGCTGTTTGACGATCACATGACATGAGATAAATAACAAGATAACCCCACTATTCACAACAAGTGACATGACGATATATAGATGCTTTGTCACTAGACTGCGCTAATGAAATCCTTGCAGCTAGCTAGGGCCAAGTGCAGCTTGTGAACATCATTGTCAAAGTAGTGGCGCCATCTCTATCTAAGTACTCCTATAGGTATTTCATCCTTAAATACCACATATAGTGCAAACAAAGCAACAGATAAATTGTCCTTATCGCAAAACAAAGTAGAGTAGTACTAGTATGCATCAACACATTTATTTTGAAAGGTACATGGCAATTCATCTCCAATGATTAAGTCATGATTTGGTTCTCCCTCATGGGACGGAGACCCGTATCTGACAATGTCGTCGGATAATAATATTAAGTTGTGTTGCTCATGTATTTAGTTGACATTCCATCGATGTTAAAACATAGTGCGTGTTAGTATTGTGCTAAGTGGACTTTGTTAAGCTTGACCGAATATATGAAATAAAATATTAGTATCTGAAAATACAAGCAAATACAATATGAAAATACTCCTATTTAGTTATGGATCCAATAATAGTACTCTCCCCTGCGCTAGTAGTCCTACGTAATCTTGCTAGCTGCTCTGGTCAACCTGAAAGTAGCTGGTGCACGTGTGACTTGGAAATGGACACGACCGGATGATTAGCCTCCACACATGTAATTGTCATACCGACCTTTTGATAGCACAATACCCTGAAATCATGTCGCTTCCATGCATGTCGTCTTCGCCATCTTCATTTTCTTCTTATCCTTTTTAGATACAAAGTATGTATCCAACATTAGGATTGCACGATCAGTAAGTATGTTGAACCTCCTTTTCTAAATAAATAAATAAATAAAGTGTCACAACTTGATAGCAAGGGTGGTCGTTGTCGCGCCCGGCTGCGCTTTCTCTACGTGTATATCAGACACATCTTAAAATTAGTCGTGCGCTCATGAGGTCGCCAATTAGATTTGGCTAGGGTATATGTGCTACGTCGTTCTTATGGCTGCATGCATTATTTAGATGCAGAGGCCGCGATGACCCTCTTTTAAAAAAAATGTGCTACATCATACATCCACTGTCTAGAATCCAGGAGACTGTCGTCTTCATAACAATCTCATAATTAAGTCCTAACCTTTCATTGCTAGCTGGAGAGAAGGAGGTGTTTAATATCTGGGCAATGCACGAATTATTATGGAATTATTGTTGATTAAGATTGCCCTCGTATGAAAGTAACGCAGACCACAAAATTGCCTTCTTTATTTTAGACGACTATAGTAGAACGTACAGTGTACCGTTGGATGAAGTAGTGCTGAGAAGTACTCTCCGTTTTCAAATATAAGACCTTTTAGAGATTTCAATACAGACTACATACGGATGCATATAGACACATTTTAGACTCTCATTTTTCTTCGTATGCAGTCTGCAATAGAATATTTAAAAATGCTTATATTTAGGAACGGAGTAATTCAGATTCCAAACGACTACAAGACAGCTAGCACTTATCCACACAAAACACACAGTTTGTAACAACGCAGCGTAATCTGGCTTCCGAAAAATCCTAAACCTACGAACAACCACATAGCTCCTACGAAAATTTATTTTCAGGTGGGATGTACCTCACCTTCTCCTTTAATCCAATCAAATACTTTCATGTCAGATCAGTTCGTAACCTTACGTAAACCATTACGTGGATGTAACATTCCTCTCTACCTTCCGTTTCATTATAGGGCAATCGAGGATCTCAAAATGGTACGTACACCTGTGCATGAGCTCGAAATTTCTGAATGACTTTCCCTTGTTTTTTACACATGGTAATGACTTTCCTTGATTTCAGCTCAACGTGTGTTTTCTATTTGTGTTTTTGCTGACGTAGCACTAGTGTGACAAGCGCGGGTTGGCTGGTCTGCGACATCTTTCATGATTTTCAAAGCCTTGTTGGATTTTTAAGGCAGCATATGCAAAGTGTTGGAATCAGCAGCTAATCGTCGTTGTTTGCCACTAACCTAATCAGTGGTGCAAGGAGTGCTCGAGCAAACTAACCGTTGGGAGGATCTGTCCAAATCCTACCTGCAAATTTGCAGGCATTTGCTCGATACGCGTGCCAGCACTAGTCAAACCATGAGTATTGTCAGTATGACATTATGATGTTCCACTTCATACCAGAGAAGATTGGTGCTCAAACAAAACAACGCAAAGTTTTGTATGACACCACACATATGTTACTCCTCGGTATAGAGGTAATAGCATATGTATGTCACTACAATCTAAGTTACTTCCCCTATATGTAGTCTAAGTGAGCTGCCCCATCCATCGCTAATCGCTACACGGACCAGCTCAGACGACATGAATGTAAGTTACCTTGCCGACGGTTGAAAATGAGTGTTTGGATCACCCTCTGGTTTTTAACCTTGTAATACGAGCCCCGTTATTATTTATGTTATGCACCTTTTGTTAAATTAAGGGGCGTGCCCCGATGTCATATCAATAATGAGAAGCAACCAACATTTGTTCAGATGTTCTAAAACCCAGGTACCCTATCATGACACTTAGGAGACATGAAATAAAGTAAAACAGAAAAAAGGGTAACCACGCAAGTCTCCCAGCGGTTGCCACACAGGACGATAAGCAACAAGTAACAAGTAAGGGCATCTTCAACGCCTCATCCTTAAACCGTCCGCTACCGTTGTATGTGTTGTGCCATCCAACACGGTTCTGTATGGATCCACAGGACGGCCCGGACGCACTTTCTTCTAGAAACTGGAGACAAAACATGGGGGTGGGGAGGGAGGGAGGGTGGCGGCATCCGGACAGGCTGGCCTCACCGGGATCAGCTATTTAAAGGCGGTCACACCCAGCTAAGTCCATGCCACAACACAAGCCGCTCGCCATCCTCCTTCCTTGCATGGTATCTGCCATAACTACTACTAGCGAATCTCTGTGGGAGAGTGTTTCCACATAAATGAAGCATGAGATTGCCGCCCTTGCGGCCGCCTGGCAGAGCTGCCATGACAGGCGTATCGAGCCCGGCTTGTCGGACAGCTCCCCTAAGTCTCCGACGACGAGGACGACCCCACGATGGAGACGGACTCCGATGACACAACCCCAGCGCCCGTGCCTGTGCACACCGACTTCACCATGGAGCAAGCGCAAATGCACTACAACGCTGCCATGGTGAAGGTGCACTGTGCGCCGACGCCTATGTCGCTGTTCCAGCAGGCGCGGGAGGAATTGTGATCCAACCTATTCCTCCTAGAGCAGCACCGGCTGGCGGAGGGCCAAATCTAGGGCGATCGCGCGAGCAAGGAGGCCGTGGTAGCCATGGCCGCGGCAAACCCCAACTTTGTCACAGAGCAGCGTGCCATCTATGAGGCTGTCCTCGCTCAAGTTGTTGGAAATATGCCCTAGAGGCAATAATAAAATGGTTATTATCGTATTTTCTTATTCATGATAAATTCCTACTATTCATGCTAGAATTGTACTGACCGGCAACTTAAATACATGTGTGAATACATAGACAACACAGTGTCCCTAATGAGCCTCTACTAGACTAGCTCGTTGATCAAATATGGTTAGGGTTTCCTAACCATAGACATGAGTCGTCATTTGATAACGGGATCACATCATTAGGAGAATGATGTGATGGATAAGGCCCAACTGTAAGCTTATCAGTTAATCGTATCAGTTTATTGTTATAGCTTTCTTCATGTCAAGTATATATTCCTTCGACCATGAGATCATGCAACTTCCGGATACCGGAGGAATACCTCGTGTGCTATCAAACGTCACTTCATAACTGAATGATCATAAAGATGCTCTACAGGTATCTCTGAAGGTATCTATTGGGTTGGCATGGATCAAGACTAGGATTTGTCACTCCATATGACGGAGAGATATCTCTGGGCCCTCTCGGTAATACAACATCGTAAAGAGCTTGCAAGCAATGTGCCCAATGAGTTAGTCATGAGATCTTGTATTAAAGAACGAGTAAAGAGACTTGCCGGTAACGAGATTGAACTAGGTATGGAGATACCGACGATCGAATCTCGGAGCAGTAACATATCGCTAGACAAAGGGAATTGCATACAAGATTAAACCGAATCCTTGGCATCGTGGTGCAACCTATAAAAGATCTTCGTCGAATATGTAGGAATCAATATGGGCATCTAGGTCCCGCTATTGGTTATTGACCGGAGAGGTGTCTCGGTCATGACTACATGATTTTTGAACCCGTAGGGCGCATGCTTAAAGTTCGTTGACGCTAGAGTAGTATTGGGATATTTGATGATAAGTAAATTAATGTTGTTCAGAGTCCCGGATGATATCCCGAACATCACGATGAGTCTCGGAATGGTTGAGAGGTAAAGATTCATATATGGGAAGTCATATTTTGGGTTTCGGAAAAAGGTGCAGTTTTTTTGGGTATTGTACTGTGAAGCTTCTAGAAGGTTCCGGAGGGTCCCGAAGTCCACGAAAACACTTTCCCACTGCCGCAACCTTCTGTTCCCGTGAGATCCCATCTTGGAGCCCTTTTCGGCATCCTGCCGGAGGGCGATGCGATCACGAAGGGTATCTACATCAACTCTATTGCCCTTCCGCCGAAGCATGAGTAATTTACCACAGAGCTACCGGTCCATAGCTAGTAGCTAGATGGCTTCTTCTCTCTCTTTCTCAATACCATGTTCTCCTCGATGTTCCTGGAGATCTATCTGATGTAATCTTATTTTTGCGGTGTGTTTGTCGAGATCCGATGAATTATGGGTTTATGATCATCTTATCTATGAATATTATTTGAATCTGCTCTAAATTCTTATATGCATGATTTGATATCTTTGTATTTCTCTTCGAATTGTCGGTTTGGTTTGGCCAACTAGATTGATTTTTCTTGCAATGGGAGAGGTGCTTAGCTTTGGGTTCAATCTTGCGTGATTTCACCCAGTGACAAAGTAGGGGTAGTGAGACACGTATTGAATTGTTGCCATCGATGATAAAAATCTAGGGTTTTCATCATATTGCTTGAGTTTATTCCTCTACATCATGTCATCTTACCTAAGGCGTTACTCCGTTCTTTATGAACTTAATACTCTAGATCCATGCTGGATAGCGGTCGATGTGTGGAGTAATAGTAGTAGATGCAGGCAAGAGTCGGTCTACTTGACACGGACGTGATGCCTATATTGCATAATCATTGCCTTGGATATCGTCATAACTTTGCGATTTTCTATCAATTGCTCGACAGTAATTTGTTCACCCACCGTATTATTTTCCTTCAAGAGAGAAGCCTCTAGTGAAACCTATGGCCCCCGGGTCTATTTTCCATCATAATAGTTTCCGATCTACTATTTTGCAATCTTTTAATTTCAGATCTATAAACCAAAAAATCCAAAATATTTTATCTTTTGTTTAGTTTTATCTATCTCTATCATATCCCACCTTTGCAAGTGACCGTGAAGGGATTGACAACCCCTTTATCGCGTGGGTGCAAGTGTTTGATTGTTTGTATAGGTGCATCTATTGGGGACTTGCTTGTTTCTCCTACTGGATTGATACCTTGGTTCTTAACTAAGGGAAATACTTATCTCTACTGTGTTGCATCACCGTTTCCTCTCCAAGGGAAAAAACCAACTCAAGCTCATGAAGTAGTAGGAAGAATTTCTGGCGTCGTTGCCGGGGAGATCTACGTCAAGCCTACCAAGTACCCATCATAAAACTCTCATCTCTTGCATTACCTTATTCTCCATTTGCCTCTCGTTTTCCTCTCACACACTTCTAAAACGATTTTCGAAAAGATTTGCCTTTTTATTCGCCCATCTTCTGTTCGTCTTTTTGTTTGACTTTATGTCTTACTTGGTTCGTTTGCTCGTTCGCTTGGTATAATTGTGTTTATTGAAAATCAGGAACCAAAAGGTTTATGGATCCTCATCCACTTGCTAATCTTTTTAAGATATCCAATAATGATGAACCAATTGTTAGTGAGTTGTGTGCACTAGATTATCTTTATGAAGTTTTGCTTGAAATTCATGAATCTGAAAATTGTGATGAAGCATTAAAAGAAGAAATTTATGAAGTGATTCAGGATAGCTCCTTGAATGAAAAGCATGATTGCAATAATGTTATTGTAAATTCTGTTAATGTCAATTGTGCTAATAATATGCAAAACCCTAAGCTTGGGGATGCTAATTTTTCTATCTCTACTACTTGTTGCAATGATCATGATTGGGGTGATTCTTCTTATGATCTTGAAATTTTTATTTAAGCCCCATGATGAATATGAGATTGATAATAATGTTTGCAATAATATTGAAAGTGGGTTTCGGAGAGTGTCAACTTTAGATCCCACATATTTGGAGAATGTTCAATCTTATGAATTTTTTGATAAAAGTAGGTTTGGAGAGGTCATGACTTTAGTTAATGTTAATCCCACTATTTTGGAAGAGTGTCAACTTCGCATGCATGTGGATCATGTTGAGAATATGTTATGTGAAGCTATATTGTTGAATTTGCTTATAATCCTACATGTAGTTATTATGAGAGAATAAAATATGGTTGTATAAATTTTCATGTTACTAAATTGTCTCTCTTCATGTTCAGATTGATATCGTCTCTTTCTTCGTCCTTCCATATGCTAGTTTTTTGCTTGCCTTGATAATTTGTTTGCTTATAAAATGTCTATGCATAGGAAGTATGTTAGACTTAGATGTGTTTGTCTCGCATTTTATGTTGCTCCATTTGCACTTCAATTCTTCTTTTTTATGTGAGCATCATTGAAATTATCAATGCCTAACTATAAGGCTTAAAGAAAAGCTCTTGTTGGGAGACAACCCAATATTTTTCTTTCCTGTTTTTGAATAAATCATCCATCTAGCCTCTGGTTAGATGTGTTTTTGTGTTTTAATTAGTGTTTGTGCAAAGTAAGACCTTTGGGATGGCTTACGGTGATAGTTGATTTGATCTTGCTAAAAAATAGAAACTTTTGCACCCAGTAAAATAATTTTCATAATTCACAGATGTGTGATTTTTATTTGAAGTTTTTACACAAGATTGAGATACAAATTGCCTAGGTCGTCCTATTTTTTCATAATTTTTGGAGCTACATCAGTATTCGAAGTTTTCAGATTGATACAGACTGTTCTGTTTTTGACAGATTATGTTTCTCTTGTGTTGTTTGCTTATTTTGATGAATCTATCGGTTGTATCAGGGGGTATGAACCATGGAGAAGTTGGAATACAGTAGAAATTACACCAATATAAATAAAGAATGAGTTCACAACAGTAAAAAATTGTGTTGATTTACTTTCTTATACTAACGGATTTCATGAGTTTTCTGTTGATGTGTTGTGAAGTTTTCAAGTTTTGGGTAAAGATTTGATGGACTATGGAATAAGGAGTGGCAAGAGCCTAAGCTTGGGGATGCCCAAGGCACCCCAAGGTAATATTCAAGGACAACCAAGAGCCTAAGCTTGGGGATCCCCTAGAAGGCATCCCCTCTTTCGTCTTCGTCCATCCGTAAAATTACTTGAGGCTATATTTTTATTCACCACATGATATGTGTTTTGCTTGGAGCTTCTTGTATGATATGACTCTTTTCTTTTTAATTTGCCACAATCATCCTTGTTGTAGACACCTTTTGAGAGGGACACACATGAATCATGATTTATTAGAATACTATATGTGCTTCACTTATATATTTTTAGAGCACAGCGTGTTGGAAATATGCCCTAGAGGCAATAATAAAAGGATTGTTATTATATTTCCTTGTTCATGAAAATTGTCTTTTATTCATGCTATAATTGTATTATACGGAAATCATAATACACGTGTGAATACATACACCACAATACGTCCCTAGTAAGCCTCTAGTTGACTAGCTCGTTGGTCAACAGATATTTATGGTTTCCTGACTATGGACATTAGATGTTGTTGACAACGGGATCACATCATTAGGAGAATGATGTGATGGACAAGACCCAATCCTAAGCATAGCACAAGATCGTGTAGTTCGTTTTGCTAGAGCTTTTCCAATGTCAAGTATCTCTTCCTTAGACCATGAGATCGTGTAACTCCCGGATACCGTAGGAGTGCTTTGGGTGTACCAAACGTCACAACGTAACTGGGTGACTATAAAGATGCACTACAGGTATCTCCGAAAGTGTCTGTTGGGTTGACACGGATCGAGACTGGGATTTGTCACTCCATATGACGGAGAGGTATCTCTGGGCCCACTCGGTAATGCATCATCATAATGAGCTCAAAGTGACCAAGTGTTTGGTCACGGGATCATGCATTACGGTACGAGTAAAGTGACTTGCCGGTAACGAGACTGAACGAGGTATTGGGATACCGACGATCGAGTCTCGGGCATGTAACGTACCGATTAACAAAGCGAATTGTATACGGGGTTGATTGAATCCTCGACATCGTGGTTCATCCGATGAGATCATCGAGGAGCATGTGGGAGCCAACATGGGTATCTAGATCCCGCTGTTGGTTATTGACCGGAGAGCCATCTCGGTCATGTCTGCATGTCTCCCGAACCCGTAGGGTCTACACACTTAAGGTTCGGTGACGCTAGGGTTATTAGGAAGACTTGTATGTGATTACCTAATGTTGTTCGGAGTCCCGGATGAGATCCCGGATGTCACGAGGAGTTCCGGAATGGTCCGGAGGTGAAGATTTATATATGGGAAGTTGTCATACGGACACCGGAAAGTTTCGGGGCCACCGGAGGGGTTCCGGGGGTCCACCGGGAGGGGCCACCCCTCTCGGAGGGCCTCATGGGCCGCAAGGGGCAGGGAACCAGCCCCTGGAGGGCTGCCCCCCCCCCCTTCGGCCCATGCGCCTAGGGTTGGGGGGAACCCTAGTGGGGGCGCCCCCCTTGCTGGGGGGCAAGCCCCCCTCCCTGGCCTCCCCCCCTCTAGATATCATCTAGAGGGGGCCGGCCCCCTTCCCCCTTCCCCTATAAATAGAGGGGCGAGGGGAGGGCTGAACACCTGATCCAAGGCGCAGCCCCTCCCCTCCCCAACACCTCTCCTCCTCCGTTGAGTGCTTGGCGAAGCCCTGTCGGAGTACTGCCTCTCCACCATCATCACGCTATCGTGCTGCTGCTGGAGCCTTCTTCCTCAACCTCTCCTTCCCCCTTGCTGGATCAAGAAGGAGGAGACGTCGTCCGCTCCGTACGTGTGTTGAACGCGGAGGTGTTGTCCGTTCAGCACTTGGTCATCGGTGATTTGGATCACGGCGAGTACGACTCCATCATCCCCGTTCCATTGAACGCTTCCGCACACGATCTACAAGTGGTATGTATATGCAATCTCTCTCCTATGACTCGTTGCTTAGATGAACTCATAGATGGTGAAACCGTAGGAATTTTTTTAATTTTCTGCAACATTCCCCAAAAGTGGCATCATGAGCTAGGTCTATGCGTAGTTCTCTATTGCACGAGTAGAACACAATTTTGTTGTGGGCGTAGATCTTGTCAACTTGCTTGCCGCTACTAGTCTTTTCTTGCTTCAGCGGTATTGTGGGATGCAGTGGCCCGGACCGACCTCACACGTACGCTTACGTGAGACAGGTTCCACCGACTGACATGCAGTAGTTGCATAAGGTGGCTAGCGGGTGTCTGTCTCTCCTACTTTAGTTGGAGCGGATTAGATGAAAAGGGTCCTTATGAAGGGTAAATAGAAGTTGACAAAATCACGTTGTGGTTATTCGTAGGTAAGAAAACGTTCTTGCTAGAACCCAATTGCAGCCACGTAAACGATGCAACAACAATTAGAGGACGTCTAACTTGTTTTTGCAGCAATTATCATGTGATGTGATATGGCCAGAAGTTGTGATGAATGATGAATGATATATTGTGATGTATGAGATCATGTTCTTGTAATAGGAATCACGACTTGCATGTCGATGAGTATGACAACCGGCAGGAGCCATAGGAGTTGTCTTTATTTTTTGTATGACCTGCGTGTCATTGAAGAACGCCATGTAAATTACTTTACTTTATTGCTAAACGCGTTAGCCATAGAAGTAGAAGTAGTCGTTGGCGTGACAACTTCATGAAGACACGATGATGGAGATCATGATGATGGAGATCATGGTGTCATGCCGGTGACAAAGATGATCATGGAGCCCCGAAGATGGAGATCGAAGGAGCTATATGATATTGGCCACATCATGTCACTACTTTATATAATTGCATGTGATGTTTATTATGTTTATGCATCTTGTTTACTTAGAACGACGGTAGTAAATAAGATAATCCCTTATAATTATTTTAAGAAAGTGTTCCCCCTAACTGTGTGCCGTTGCTAAAGTTCGTCGTTTCGAAGCACCACGTGATGATCGGGTGTGATAGATCCTTACGTTCACATACAACGGGTGTAAGACAGTTATACATATGCATAAACACTTAGGGTTAACTTGACGAGCCTAGCATGTACAGACATGGCCTCGGAACACAAGAGACCGAAAGGTTGAACATGAGTCGTATGGAAGATGCGATCAACATGGAGATGTTCACCGATGATGACTAGTCCGTCTCACGTGATGATCGGACACGGACTAGTCGACTCAGTTCGTGTAACACTTAGATGACTAGAGGGATGTCAATCTGAGTGGGAGTTCATTAAATAATTTGATTAGATGAACTTAATTATCATGAACTTAGTCTAAAGTCTTTGCAAAATATGTCTTGTAGATCAAATGGCCAACGCTCATGTCAACATGAACTTCAACGCATTCCTAGAGAAAACCAAGCTGAAAGATGATGGCAGCAACTATTCGGACTGGGTCCGGAACCTGAGGATCATCCTCATAGCAGCCAAGAAAGATTATGTCCTAGATGCACCGCTAGGTGAAGTACCCAGCCCAGAGAACCAAGATGTTATGAACACTTGGCAGTCACGTGCTGATGATTACTCCCTCGTTCAGTGCGGCATGCTTTACAGCTTAGAACCGGGGCTCCAAAAGCGTTTTGAGCGACACGGAGCATATGAGATATTCGAGGAGCTGAAAATGGTTTTTCAAGCTCATACCCGGGTCGAGAGATATGAAGTCTCCGACAAGTTCTATAGTTGTAAGATGGAGGAAAACAGTTCTGTCAGTGAGCACGTACTCAAAATGTCTGGGTTGCACAACCGCCTGTCCCAGCTGGAGATCAACCTCCCGGACGAGGCGGTCATTGACAGAATCCTTCAGTCGCTCCCACCGAGCTACAAGAGCTTTGTGTTGAACTACAATATGCAGGGGATGGTGAAGACCATTCCTGAAGTATTATCAATGCTGAAGTCAGCAGAGGTTGAAATCAAGAAAGAACATCAAGTGTTGATGGTCAATAAGACCACTAAGTTCAAGAAGGGCAAGGGTAAGAAGAACTTCAAGAAGGACGACAAAGATGTTGCCACGCCCGGTAAGCCAGTTGCCGGGAAGAAGTCAAAGAATGGACCCAAGCCTGAGACTGAGTGCTTTTATTGCAAAGGGAAGGGTCACTGGAAGCGGAACTGCCCCAAATACTTAGCGGACAAGAAGGCCGGCAACACTAAAGGTATATTTGATATACATATAATTGATGTGTACCTTACCAGTACTCGTAGTAACTCCTGGGTATTTGAGACCGGTGCCGTTGCTCATATTTGTAACTCACAGCAGGAGCTGCGGAATAAGCGGAGACTAGCGAAGGACGAGGTGACGATGCGCGTCGGGAATGGTTCCAAGGTCGATGTGATCGCCGTCGGCACACTACCTCTATATTTACCTACGGGATTAGTTTTAAACCTCAATAATTGTTATTTAGTGCCAAGTTTGAGCATGAACATTGTATCTGGATCTCGTTTGATGCGAGATGGCTACTCATTTAAATCCGAGAATAATGGTTGTTCTATTTATATGAGAGATATGTTTTATGGTCATGCCCCGATGGTCAATAGTTTATTCTTAATGAATCTCGAACGTAATGTTACACACATTCATAGTGTGAATATCAAAAGATGTAAAGTTGATAACGATAGTCCCACATACTTGTGGCACTGCCGCCTTGGTCACATAGGTGTCAAGCGCATGAAGAAGCTCCATACTGATGGACTTTTAGAGTCTCTCGATTATGAATCATTTGACACATGCGAACCATGCCTCATGGGTAAAATGACCAAGACTTTGTTCTCCGGAACAATGGAGCGAGCAACCAACTTATTGAAAATCATACATACTAATGTGTGTGGTCCAATGAGCATTGAGGCTCGCGGAGGATATCGTTATGTTCTCACTCTCACTAATGACTTGAGTAGATATGGGTATGTCTACTTGATGAAACACAAGTCTGAGACCTTTGAAAGGTTCAAGGAATTTCAGAATGAAGTAGAGAATCAACATGATCGAAAGATAAAATTCTTGTGATCGGATCGTGGAGGAGAATATTTAAGTCACGAATTTGGTACACACTTAAGAAAATGTGGAATCATTTCACAACTCACGCCGCCTGGAACACCTCAGCGTAACGGTGTGTCCGAACGTCGTAATCACACTCTGTTGGATATGGTGTGATCTATGATGTCTCTTACCGATTTACCGCTATCATTTTGGGGATACGCACTAGAGACAGCTCCATTCACTTTAAATAGGGCACCGTCTAAATCCGTTGAGACGACACCGTATGAATTATGGTTTGGGAAGAAATCTAAGCTGTCGTTTCTAAAAGTTTGGGGATGCGATGCTTATGTCAAGAAACTTCAACCTGAAAATCTCGAACCCAAGTCGGAAAAATGCGTCTTCATAGGATACCCTAAGGAAACCCTTCTACTTAAGATCCGAGGGCAAGATCTTTGTTGCCAAGAATGGATCCTTTCTGGAAAAAGAGTTTCTCTCGAAAGGAGTAAGTGGGAGGAAAGTAGAACTCGATGAAGTACTACCTCTTGTACCGGAAAGTAGTGCAGCTCAGGAAAATGTTCCTGTGGTGCCTACACCGACTGGAGAGGAAATTAATGATGATGATCAAGGTACTTCGCATCAAGTAGCTACTGAACTTCATAGGTCCACAAGGACACATTCCACACCAGAGTGGTATGGCAACCCTGTCCTGGAAATCATGTTGTTAGACAACGGTGAACCTTCGAACTATGAAGAAGCGATGGCGGGCCCAGATTCCAACAAATGGCTTGAAGCCATGCAATCCGAGATAGAATCCATGTATGAAAACAAAGTATGGACTTTGACAGACTTGCCCAATGATCGGCGAGCGATAGAAAACAAATGGATCTTTAAGAAGAAGACAGACGCGGATGGTAATGTTACCATCTATAAAGCTCGATTTGTTGCTAAGGGTTATCGACCAGTTCAAGGGGTTGACTACGATGAGACTTTCTCTCCCGTAGCGAAGCTGAAGTCCGTCCGAATCATGTTAGCAATTGCCACATACTATGATTATGAGATATGGCAGATGGACGTCAAAACAGCATTCCTTAACGGCTATCTTAAGGAAGAACTGTATATGATGCAGCCGGAAGGTTTTGTTGATCCTAAAAATGCTAACAAGGTATGCAAGCTCCAGCGATCCATTTATGGGTTGGTGCAAGCATCTCGGAGTTGGAACATTCGCTTTGATGAGATGATCAAAGCGTTTGGGTTTATGCAGACTTATGGAGAAGCCTGCGTTTACAAGAAAGTGAGTGGGTGCTCTGTAGCATTTCTCATATTATATGTAGCTGACCTACTTTTGATGGGAAATGATATAGAATTCTTGGACAGCATTAAGGCCTACTTGAATAAGTGTTTTTCAATGAAGGACCTTGGAGAATCTGCTTACATATTAGGCATCAAGATCTATAGGGATAGATCGAGACGCCTCATAGGTCTTTCACAAAGCACATACCTTGATAAGATTTTGAAGAAGTTCAAAATGGATCAGTCCAAGAAAGGGTTCTTGCCTGTATTGCAAGGTGTGAGATTGAGCTCGGCTCGATGCCCGACCACGGCAAAAGATAAAGAAGAGATGAGTGTCATCCCCTATGCCTCAGCCATAGGATCTATTATGTATGCCATGCTGTGTATCAGACCTGATGTAAACCTTGCCGTAAGTTTGGTAGGAAGGTACCAAAGTAATCCCAGCAAGGAACACTGGGCAGCGGTCAAGAATATCCTGAAGTACCTGAAAAGGACAAAGGACATGTTTCTCGTTTATGGAGGTGACGAAGAGCTCGTCGTAAAGGGTTACATCGACGCTAGCTTCGACACAGATCTGGATGACTCTAAGTCACAAACCGGATACGTGTATATGTTGAATGGTGGAGCAGTAAGCTGGTGCAGCTGCAAGCAGAGCGTCGTGGCGGGATCTACATGTGAAGCGGAGTACATGGCAGCCTCGAAGGCAGCACATGAAGTGATTTGGGTGAAGGAGTTCATCACCGACCTAGGAGTTATACCCAATGCGTCGGGGCCGATGAAACTCTTCTGTGACAATACTGGAGCTATTGCCCTTGCCAAGGAGCCCAGGTTTCACAAGAAGACCAGGCACATCAAGCGTCGTTTCAACTCCATCTGTGAAAATGTTCAAGATGGAGACATAGATATTTGCAAAGTACATACGGATCTGAATGTCGCAGATCCATTGACTAAACCTCTTCCGCGAGCAAAACATGATCAACACCAGAACTCTATGGGTGTTCGATTCATCACAATGTAACTAGATTATTGACTCTAGTGCAAGTGGGAGACTGTTGGAAATATGCCCTAGAGGCAATAATAAAAGGATTATTATTATATTTCCTTGTTCATGATAATTGTCTTTTATTCATGCTATAATTGTATTATCCGGAAATCGTAATACACGTGTGAATACATACACCACAATACGTCCCTAGTAAGCCTCTAGTTGACTAGCTCGTTGGTCAACAGATAGTCATGGTTTCCTGACTATGGACATTAGATGTCGTTGACAACGGGATCACATCATTAGGAGAATGATGTGATGGACAAGACCCAATCCTAAGCATAGCACAAGATCGTGTAGTTCGTTTTGCTAGAGCTTTTCCAATGTCAAGTATCTCTTCCTTAGACCATGAGATCGTGTAACTCCCGGATACCGTAGGAGTGCTTTGGGTGTACCAAACGTCACAACGTAACTGGGTGACTATAAAGGTGCACTACAGGTATCTCCGAAAGTGTCTGTTGGGTTGACATGGATCGAGACTGGGATTTGTCACTCCGTATGACGGAGAGGTATCTCTGGGCCCACTCGGTAATGCATCATCATAATGAGCTCAAAGTGACCAAGTGTTTGGTCATGGGATCATGCATTACGATACGAGTAAAGTGACTTGCCGGTAATGAGACTGAACGAGGTATTGGGATACCGACGATCGAGTCTCGGGCATGTAACGTACCGATTCACAAAGCGAATTGTATACGAGGTTGATTGAATCCTCGATATCGTGGTTCATTCGATGAGATCATCGAGGAGCATGTGGGAGCCAACATGGGTATCTAGATTCCGCTGTTGGTTATTGAACGGAGAGCCATCTCGGTCATGTCTGCATGTCTCCCGAACCCGTAGGGTCTACACACTTAAGGTTCGGTGACGCTAGGGTTATTAGGAAGACTTGTATGTGATTACCGAATGTTGTTCAGAGTCCCGGATGAGATCCCGGACGTCACGACGAGTTCCGAAATGGTCCGGAGGTGAAGATTTATATATGGGAAGTTATCATACGGACACCGGAAAGTTTCAGGGGCATATCGATATTGTACCGGGGCCACCGGAGGGGTTCCGGGGGTCCACCGGGAGGGGCCACCCCTCTCGGAGGGCCTCATGGGCCGCAAGGGGCAGGGAACCAGCCCCTGGAGGGCTGGGCGCCCCCCCCCTTGGGCCCATGCG
>NC_057798.1:10565762-10605030 GCF_018294505.1 Triticum aestivum
CGTTGAGTGCTTGGCCAAGCCCTGTCGGAGTACTGCCTCTCCACCATCATCACGCCGTCATGCTGCTACTGGAGCCTTCTTCCTCAACCTCTCCTTCCCCCTTGTTGGATCAAGAAGGAGGAGACGTCGTCCGCTCCGTACGTGTGTTGAACGCGGAGGTGTTGTCCGTTCAGCACTTGGTCATCGGTGATTTGGATCACGGCGAGTATGACTCCATCATCCCCGTTCCATTGAACGCTTCCGCACGCGATCTACAAGTGGTATGTAGATGCAATCTCTCTCCTATGACTCATTGCTTAGATGAACTCATAGATGGATCTTGGTGAAACCGTAGGAAAAATTTTAATTTTCTGCAACGTTCCCCAAAACGGCGGTGGCTTTATTTTATAGAAATTATTGAACTCTCATGCTTCACTTATATATTTTGAGATTCTCTGTAAACAGTATGGTAACTTGCTTAGGATATGAATTTAGTCCTAATATGATGGGCATCCAAGAGGGATATAATAAAAACTTTCATATAAAGTGCATTGAATACTAAGAGAAGTTTGATTCCTTGCATTTGTTTTGAGATATGAAGATGGTGATATTAGAGTCATGCTAGTGAGTCATTGTGGATTGGTAAGAATACTTGTGTTAAAGTTTGTGATTCCCATAGCATGCACGTATGGTGAACCGTTATGTAACAAAGTTAGAGCATGACGTATTTATTGATTGTCTTATGAGTGGCGTTCGGGGACGAATGATGGTCTTTTCCTACCAATCTATTCCCCTAGCAGCATGCGTGTAGTACTTTGTTTCGATAGCTAATAGTCTTTTGCAATAAGTATGTGAGTTCTTTATGACTAATGTTGAGTCCATGGATTATACGCACTCTCACCCTTCCACCATTGTTAGCCTCTCTAGTACCGTGCAACTTTCGCCGATATATTACACCCATCTTCCTCAAAACGGTCACCATACCTACCTATTATGGCATTTGGATAGTCATTCCGAGATATATTGCCATGCAACTTCCACCGTTCCGCTTATCATGACACGCTTCATCATTGTCATATTGCTTTGCATGATCGTAAGATAGCTAGCATGATGTTTACATGGCTTATCCATTTTTATGTTATTTGCTAGGGTAGATCATTGCACATCTCGGTACACTGCTAGAGGCATTCATATAGACTCATACCTTTGTTCTAGTATCGAGTTGTAATTTTAAGTTGTAAGTAAATAAAAGTGTGATGATCATCATTATTAGAGCACTATCCCATATGAGGTTATCATAATAAAAGAGGCCAAAGAAGTCCAAATCAAAATAAAAGACTTCAAAGAAGCCCAAATAAAAAAAGGCCAAAAAAACCCACCAAAAAATGAGGGAAAAGAGAGAAGGGGCAATGTTACTATCCTTTTCCACACTTGTGCTTCAAAGTAGCACCATGTTCTTTATGATAGAGAGTCGCCTATGTAGTCACTTTCATATACTAGTGGAATTTTTCATTATGAAACTTGGCTTGTATATTCCAACGATGGGTTTCCTCAAATGTCATTGGTCTTCATGAGCAAGCAAATTGGTGCACACCCACATAGTTTCTTTTTGAGCTTTTATACACTTATAGGTCTAGTGCATCCGTTGCATGACATTCCCTACTCACTCACATTGATATCTATTGATGGGCATCTCCATAGCCCGTTGATACGCCTAGTTGGTGTGAGACTATCTCTTTCTTTTTGTCTTCTCCACAACCACCATATTCTATCCCACCTATAGTGCTATATCCATGGCTTACGGTCATGTATTGTGTGAAAATTGAAAAGGTTTGAGAACGTCAAAAGTATGAAACAATTGATTGGCTTGTCATCGGGGTTGTGCATGATTTAATACTTTGTATGATGAAGATGGAGCATAGCCAGACTATATGGTTTCTGTTTTTTCCTTGTTTTTGAGCTTCGCGAAAAAAGGAATACTAAACGGAGTACAAAAGGAATAAAATTTTACGATGATTTTTTTTGGACCAAAAAACACCCAGGGGACTTGGAGTGCAAGTCAGAAAAGCCACGAGGCGGCAGCAAGGATGGCGGGCGCGCCCTAGGGGGGGGAGCCCCCCTACCTTGTGGGCCCCTCGGTGACTTCCTGACCTAGATCTTCCTCCTATATATTCACATATGTTCCAAAACCCTTAGAAGCATCCACGAAAATACTTTTCCACCACCGCAACCTTCTGTCCCCCTGAGATCCCATATTGGGGCTTTTTCCGACATCCTGCCGGAGGGGGATTATCTTGAACAGTGAAAAAATGTTGAACAAGTGGTTGAAAAATGCTAATCAAGCATTTGAAAAATGTTAAATGTGTATAGAAAAAATGTTGACCATGTATTAAAAATAATGAATTTTTTATCATGTATATAAAAATGTAGTCAATAATTTGAAAAAATATTGAACAAGTATTTGAAAAATATTAATCAAGAATTTTAAACATGTTAAATGTGTATAAAAAATGTTTACCTCGTATTAAAAAATGATGGATATGTTTTTTCAAATATATATATAAACCTTCATCAAGAATTTGAAAAAAATGTTGAACTTGTATCTGAAAAATGTTAATCAAGCATTTGACAAAATTTTAATGTGTTTAGAAAAATATTGGACATATGTTCAATAAATGTTAACATTTCATTTAAAAAAATGTGAATCAAGCATTTGAAAAATGTTAAATGTGCATAAAAAAAGTTGGCCATGTATTAGAAATTGTTAATTTTGTATTTGAAAAATGTTAATCAAGCATTTGAAAAAACTGTGTATAGAAAAAATGTTGACCTTGTATTTTGAAAAAAAAATGTTTCGGAAAAATATTAAACATCTATTAGAAAAATGTTACGGTCACACGGTACAAAAATGTGAAGGGTAAACGTTAATCATGCATTTGATAAATGTTACAAAAAATGTGACAATTACGTGTATGTGGAGGCTAATCATCCGGTCGTGTTGATTTCCCGGTCACACGGGTAGCCACACCTCTATGCATAACATGAAGAGATCATCATTGTAGTATAACCATCATGGTTCTTCATCGTATGAGTTACGTGTGAGGTGATGTAACATTAAGTTGGATGTGCATACGTGGGATATTTGGGTCCTCGGCTTGTTTGGGTCGATTTCTGCAAGGCAAATGTCACCAAGGTTCATTCATTCTGTAATACTGCAGGATTATTTCTTAGCTAAATTAAAAAGATCGTTTATTCAGAGGAGGCCCTCCTTCAAAGTAGACAATTACAGATACTACTTTGAGAGGGTGAAATTTCCTTTTGTACATTAGTTGACGTGTCCTTTTAACAAAGGTTGATCTCATAAGAAAATGGCGGGTACTTCAAATAAGTATTACTAGTAAATTTATGTTTTCGTTTTGCTCAAACCATATGGCGCATAGTCCACGTATTCTAACTAATTAAGCACCGTGAAATGCTATGAATATAATTGACAATTGGTAAATGGGTCTTAGCTCAAATTGTGAGAATAGAATAGATATATCAAGAAATTGCATGACAACACGGCCATTGTACTTTTCACAGTTTAACCGGCATAGACACTGGCCCGGACGTACGTTTAAGTTTATGGGTCCTATAAATCATACGTGTCTCTGTCACGCGAGGGAGAACTCAATCATGACTTGATCATTTGGAAGCTCAATTGCCACGTACCTTTCAAAATCAATGCGATGATGCATACTAGTACGACTATACTTTATTTCTGAGAGGGACAATTTATCTGTTGATTTACCTGCAATCTATTTGGTATTAAGGATGAAGTACCTATACCTAGATAGACATGGAGCCTCTACCATAGACGATGATGTTCACGCACCGCGGTCCAATGATTTCATAAGCAGTGGAGTGACAAAGCATATATTGACACATCACTTACTGTGAGCAGAAGGGTGTCTTGTTATTTAGCTCCTATCACCTGATCGGCAAACAGCATTGTGTTTTGTTGTTTTGCCAGTAGCACTATGTGGTGAGTGGGATGTCCATTTTCATTTCCTTAGTGCCACCTATGCACTCACTAATGATTACTACGTAGTATTTGTAAATAACCCTATCTTTTATATAGTGGTCTGCGCATGGGCTGTTTGTGCTCAAAATCTTTGCTATAGCTGCACGAATGGATTTCTTAATTTTATAACTAAGCCAATTTTTCCTCACTTCAAGAAAGTTCACCCCTTCCTTTAGACAATGGAAAAGCTATTAGATGGACCTCCTCGAGCGGCATGCCTGTAAGCACTATATCACGTTTTTTGTTGCCAAAGGAAAAGGTCATTATTTTGTGTTAAAGCTAAGATCATGTGTACGATCCATCTAGAAGAGGCATTGAAGCATAGGAAAAGGAGAGCTGCCCACCACCACTGGAGGACCGGAAGAGGACAAGTGAGACCATGATTTGATTTGATTGATTGGTTAGGCGCTCGTACCCCAAGCAATGTACTCCCTCTGTTTCTAAATGTAAATCTTTTTAAAAATTTCAATATGAACTACATATGGAGCAAAATGAGTGAATATGCGCTCTAAACTATGTCTATATACATTCGTATGTAGTTTATATTAAAATCTCTTAAAAGACTTATATTTAGAAACGAAGGGAGTATCTTGATGTGTAGCATGCTCGTACCCCATGCAATGTACACACGTATAAAAAACGTGTGGAAAGTGACCCAGCGACGTAGTAACGTAGTACATTGTACATATATTAACCCGCTTCTCTTCTTTAATTCTTTGTCATATCAGCGTGTTTGCTATTCACGAGTGCGTCCTGCATGCATTATTGTTCCTAGCAATAATCTAGTTAGTCCACGATGATTTGGTCTGGTCTGGTTGATGGATGCACGCACGCTTGCATTATCAGTTTGCTAATTAAGTGGTGGTAACGTGCATGCATGGCAATCAGTTGACAGTGCCACCTTGAGTCAAATTCCCGAATCACACGCAGACAGACAGGGCTTGCTAGATCGGGCCAGCGGGGTTGCAAGCAAGCAGACTCCCAAGGTGAAGTATGTCGAATCGAACTGTGCACGCTAGTAGTAGCAGCTTGTTGATAACATCTACAACAACAGATAACAAATCCACGCCTCGAACGCCCACGAACGCGTCCGGGCGCGTTCGCATGCACTGACCGGACACGCTTTATTGGTTGGCTTTCACACCCGCGTCTCTCGTATCCGAAACATCAAACTATACAACCCATGCAATGCTATGTAAAAGACGATCAAGACACACTGTTTATCGGATCAAAATTTCATGGCCGAACAAAAGAAGTATAGTTTTTCGGAGTTCAACAGCGGACAGTGCAAATCCATACTAGAAACTACTTAAAACGTAGTTGAAATATAAACAGAACAGGAAAGGACGGAGGAAATCACCATTTCATCGCCAGCCCCTTCACCTTTCGGTCGCCGATGCAGCTATCCCCCTCCTCCATATAGGCGTCAGCATGCGGTGGTGCGTCGTTGTCGAAGCTGGAGGTTGAGCCGTCCGTCAAGTCAGAGTCTGAGCTGCAACTTGAGCCCGACAGTCTGTGAAGCAGGCGGTCCAGCTCCTTTTCATAGCGGGCCGCCTTCGCCTTCCATGCCACCTCCTTGCTTGCATCGCGCTCTGACAACTCGCTGGCGAGTAGGAGTGCCTTTGAATTCTTGCGGCGGAGGTGCCGCGCATGCGTCTCCGCCGTTGTGACAGAGCGGCGGATGACCGACGCAAGGAGTGCAACATCGGTATTGACTGGCGCGCTCGTGTGTGACCGGCGTGTGGTCAGTGCCTCCCCCACCGCCGCCCTCTCCCTTGCCCGCCGCCGTTTGCGGTGGGCTGCTCGTGCCTTGGACTCAGGTGTCCTCGGGTATTCAGAACCCTGTAACTATGCATTCGATGTGATGCGGCCTTACAAATACTGCTGCAACGTTTCAAGCCGACCTGTCGGACGCGCCCGAGCGTTTGACGACAGTTTAAGACATCCGTCTGGATCGGTTAGTGAACGGGCGGTCCGCCTGAATGTTTAGGGACGGTTTAGGGTGCTGGGCAGTAGACGTAGAAATATGCGTCGCGGCGCATCTGTGGCAGATTTTCTCTTTCTGGTCGTGTCACCGGGAACGCCTCTTCTTTTGACCAGGGGCAGATTTTCTCGGCCCTTTGGCAACACCTGCTGACTGACGTGAATGGCACTACTCACTTGCCTGAATCTCGTGGAGTACTAGCAACGTTGGCTAGAGAAATTCCAAACCGTCGGCAGGGTACGGTTAAACTAGGAATGCATCGCAGAGTGGACGGACCGAAAGTGAAATATGATGGGGCTCCTTCTATACGTGCTAAAACCTGATTTTCAACCGTCGGCGGGATAAAGTTAGAGTCGTAAGCAACTCTTGACGGTGGTTTTGTTAGTGCTAGTGCACGGACCGATCGAGGAGGTGCTTACAAATTTGCATGTCGATTTCCAAGAGATCCTCCTCACATGATATGGTTAGTTTACTAGCTAGAGTACTCCTGCCACGACTGATTACATTTGTGGCAAACAACGACGATTAGAGACGTTGATTCCGCAGACTTTGCGTGCATGCACTGCCCTAAAAATCCAAGGATATGAAAGCCGTGAAAGGTGGTGCCGAAGACCAGCCAAACCAAACCGCATTTGTCGCGCTAGCTGGTGTAGTGCTACGTCGGCATGAATAGAAAAAGGAAACTTTGAGCTGAAATCAAGGAAAGTCACATAGAAATTTCGAGCTCGTGCGACCAGGGCCTGGATTGGGGGGAAATCGAACGCGCGTTGGGATGAACTGTGTGTTTGTGTTGATGGGAGCGCTACTAATGTTTTTCAGAAGATCTTTTTTAAAATGGAGGCATAAAAGTTGCCTTATCTATTATTGATTTAAGAGAATATTTTTTTTAAACAGAGGTATAAGACTTGCGTCATATATTATATATTGATTAAGGAGGGAATAGAGTTCGTGTTTCCAGTCTACAATCAAGAAGGCATATTTGTGGCCTGCGTCACTCTCACACGCTCAATCTATAATAATTGGTGCATTGCCAAGAAATTAAACCCTTCTGCTCTCCAGCTAGCCATCTGAAAAAGACACACATAGTGGCGCAACACAAACACGTGCAAGAGACGGAGTTTAAATGTTTTTATGCTATCAAAAGCTTGGTGTAACAGTTACGCGCGTGGAGGCGAACCTTCCAGCCATGTCGATCTTCCAGTCACACACGCACCTGCACCTCTCAGGTTGACCCGAGCCAGCTCCCCGCGATATCGGCCTCTCGCGATCGACCCCGTCATTATATGTTCACCATGGATTCATGGCTCGTAGTTGCACGAGTTACAGTGTGATGTGACACTGGATTTGAGGTGTCTATGTGGGATACTCGCGTCCTCAACTTTTAGAAGTCAATTTCCGGAGGCAAAATGCCACCATTGTTCGTTTATTCGATAGTAGTAGTACTCCACATGACTTGGGTAAATCAAGACACAACATAAAACTACTCCCTCTGTCCCATAATATAAGATCGTTTCCAAGCATCATTACCCGCCACAACAGGTAATGAATATGGCTGGCAGTTGTTAATAGGACTTCACCATAAGTTACGAGAATAATAGATATATCAAGATGTTTTCCGCACATGTGTGCGCGCCACTGCGCTGGTGTACTTTTGCAGATTGACCAACATAGGCAGTAATTATTGTTTAGCCCAAAACATACATTTTACGAATCTATTAACCAACATCTATGTCGCATACGGGTCTCTGTCACGCGAGGGAGAACCCAATCATGACTTGATCATTGGAAGATGAATTGGCACGTACCTTTCAAAATCAAAGCGTCGATGCATTATGTGCAAGCACCTTTTCTTGTTTGAGAAAAAGACAATTTATTTGTTGCTTCATCCGCAATCTAATTGGTATTTAAGGACGAAATGCCTATACTTAGATAGGAATGGCGCCTCTACCCTGACGATGATACACGTATTGCTAGCTTCAATGATTTCAGAAGCGCAGTCCAGTGACAAAGCATGCATCGGCACGTCACTTGTAATGAACATTGGAGGGATCTTGTTATTCTTCCAATGTCATTTGATCTTCCAACAGCTTTATTTTTGTTGCTTTGCCGGCAGTAGTGATGACTGATGAGTGGGATGCCCATTGTTCCATTCCGCTGCGTGCTACTACCTTCATCTCAAAATATAAGATATTTCTGTATGTTAAACTAGCCTGCAAAAAGTTTATATTTTGAAATGGAGGTGGTAGTAATGTAGCCTACAAAGACGTCTTTTATTTTAAGACGGAGGTAGTAGTACTGTATACATGCATTTGTCATCGTAAAGCTAGTGTCCAAAGTGTTCGCTATAGCTGCACGAATGGATGGATTTACTACTTAATTTTGACAATTAGGCTCGCCAGCATTCCCTCATGTTAGGAAAGTTCACTCCTTCCTTTGGACAATGGAAAAGTTTGCTAGACAGACCTCCTCGAGCGGCATGTATGCCCCAGTATCATCTTCTCGTTGCAAAGTGAAAAAGGTCAGTAATTTTTGTGTAAGCTAGATCCCGTACACCACCCATTTCAAAGAAAATCAACACGCACACACACAGTGTGGAAATTAAGGGGGAAGATATCCACGATGATCAACGTAGTATTGTATAAGCCAAGAAAAAGGAGTTGCGCGGCAAATTTGTTACCTCATCCATCAGTCTCATTAGTCTTGTGGAACATAGTGGAAGTGCCACACACGCACACATCAGGACGTTGATGTGAATTGAAGCACAGGAAAAGGAAAGGTATCTACCGGTGGGGCCGAGGAGAGAGAGGGGTCCTGAAGAAGAGGACAAGCTAGAGGTACTCGTGCAACTGTGATTTGATTGATTGATTGATTAGGCAGCCCCATGTACATGCGCATCCCAAACCAACAACTAAACTACAACACACGAACACAAATGAAAAGCAAAGCTCACAAACCAATTCAGTCGGTGACCGTGCGACCACACAACTAATTTTAGGACACGTCGGATGTACATGCGCAACAACGAGGCCAGAAGCGACGACGACCATCCTAGCTAGCCAGGTGTGGCACTGAGACTGACATGCAATTCTAGTGTTGGATATGTACTCCGTGTCAAAAAATATACGAAGACGAACATGACAATGACGACACACATAGCGGCACCACAGACACATGCATTAAGCAACGTCGGTCATCCCTTCTATGCTATTGAAAGCTTGGTGTGACAATTACGTGCATGGACACGAATCATCTGGTTGTGTCGATTTCCTAGTCACACATGCACCTGCACCTCTTAGGTTGACCGTCATTACACAATCATTATGCTTCGTCGTTGTATGAGTTACAACGACATGACACCGAGTTGGAAGTGTCTACGTGGGATATACGGGTCCTCAACTTTTTCGGGTACATTCTGCTAGAGGCAAAATCATTTTTTTCAGATAGTAGTATGGCACCATATGTCTTGGCTAAATCAAGACACAGTAGAACCACCGCAAAAAGTTTTGAAGCAATGGCTTAATACTGGGAGTTAACCATAAGTTGCGAGGATTATAGATATATCAACACATTGTCCATGAACATGCTCACGCTACTTTGTGTTATTGTGCTTTTATAATTTAATAAGCATAGACACTAATTTGTAGTTAAGCCGGGACCTATATTTAGGTTTATAAATCCTATTAACCGATGTCTTTGTCACGTCTGGATCTCTGTCACACGAGAGAGAAGCAAATCATGACATGATCATTTGGAAGCGGAATTGCCACGTACCTTTCAAAATCAATGCGTTGATGCATACTAGTAGGACTACTATATGTTGTTTGTGAAGAGACCGTTTATCTGTTGCTTTATTTGCAGTCTATTTGGTATTTAAGGATGAAATACATGTACGAGTACTTGGATAGGAACGTCACCTCTACTTTGACCATGATGAACACACACCACTTGGATAGGAACATTGGAGGGATCTAATTTTCTCCTCCTGTCATCTGATCATCAAACAACTTTGGATTTTGTTGTTTTGCAAGCAGTATTATTTGGCGAGTGGGATGTCCGTTTTCATTTCCTCTGTGCTGGCTAGTATGTGTTTAATATATTCTCCTATGAGCGTGTTGGACTCCATATATGTAGTGTTGTTTGCTCATAGTCCTTGATGCCTAGTGTCATGGCCGCAGGAATGGAACCATATTTTTGACAATTAGCAAGGCCAACTTTTCCTCATTTCAAGAAAGCTCACTCCTTCCTTTTTACAATTGAAAGTTGTTAAACAAAACCTCGAGCTCAACACACACTACACTTATTTATCATATTTTTGTTGCAAAAGAAAGAAGATGTGTTAATTTATATGAAGGTAGATCACACACGGTCCATTTGGAAGAAATAAGCACGCCCACACATAGTGTGGAAATCAATTAAACTGCACTGCAGACCATACATTTCTTTTAATGCTCCGGGAAATCAACTAAACTACACTGCATCCACGATGACGAATGTAGCAAACCTGCACTGGAGTTTTTTTTTAACGTTGCACTAGAGTATATGCATGTGTAGAAGCATGCAAGTCACGAGAGATGACCTGGCGACATCCTCGCTTCTTTCGTCTGAAAAGGGGCACAAGTGGTTTGGACAGTGAAATCTACCACCATAGGATCCTACACTACTTCAACAAGTGAAACTTAAAATTTATTGTGACCTCGTGCGTGATTCAACTACTTCGCGAATCGTGAGGCAATCGAGCGGAAGGCAGAGCTTTGCAGGTGTGTGCCCCTGCGAATATCTGCATGTATATGCATATCCCAAATCAACAACAAAACTACAACACACGCACACAAACAAAAAGGTAATGCAACATATATATGACATGGCTCATCCCGCAAACCAATTAAGTCGCTGACCGTACGACCACACAACTAATTTTAAGACACGTTGGATGTACACGTAGCAACAACGAGGCCAGAAGCGACGACGACCACCCTAGCTAGTGAGGCGTGGCACTGCGACTGACCATGCAAACCTAGCGTTGGATATGTACTCTGTATCCAAAAAAGATAAGAAGATGAAGTCGACGATACATATAGCCACACACACATGCATTCAAGTGACTTGGGCCAGTCTTTTTATGCTATTGAAAGATTGGTGTGACAACTACGTGCATGGAGGCGAATCATCCGGTCGTGTCAATTTCCTACTCACACGTGCGACTGCACCTCTTAGGTTCACCGTCATTACAAAATCATCATGGTTCGTCGTTGTACGAGTTACAGTTCGATGTGACACCAAGTTGGATGTGCCTATGTGGGATATTTGGGATCTCAACTTTTTCGGGTCCATTTCCGTTAGAGGCAAAATGTCACCATGGTTCATTTGTTCGGTAGTAGTACGGCACCATATGTCTAAAGACTCCGTAGAAAACTAACTAATTACACCCAAAAAATGTTATGAAGCAATTGCTTAATACTAGGACTTAACCAAAAGTTGCGAGAATTATATATATATATCAAGACAATGTCCATGCAGATGCGCACTACTGTGCTATTCTGCTTTTACAATTTAACAATCATAGAAACTAATTTATGTTTATGCCGAGACAGATATTTGGGCTTACGAGTCCTATTTACCAACATTTTTGTCACACACGCGTCTCTGTCACACGAGGGAGAATCCAATCATGACTTGATCATTGCAAGCTGAATTGTCATGTGCACCTTTCAAAATTAATGCGTTGACGCATACTAGCAGTACTACTATATTTTGTTTGTGATAAGGACAATTTAGCTGTTGCTTTATTTGCGGTCCATTTGGTATTTAAGGACGAAACACCTATAGGAGTACTTAGATAGGAACGTTGCCTCTACTTTGACCATGATGTACACCCAGCACTCTGCTGCATTCTCTTTTCAAGAAAAATAAATACAAACAAGATGACAAGTAAAAGAAAAAGAAAAATTCGCACAGAAGAAAAGAATGGGAAGAAAGTAGCCTCAATGATTTCATAAGCAATCTAGTGACCAAGCATATATCGACACGTCACCTGTTGTGAACATTGGAGGGATCTATTTTTTGTCCTCCTGTGATTGGAGGGATCAACAAACAGCATTGTGTTTTGTTGTTTTGTTGTTTTGTGAGCAGTTATATTTAGTGAGTGGGATGTCTGTTTTCATTTCCTCTGTGCCGGCCAGTATAATATATTCTCCTGTGAGCGTGTTGGACTCCATATATGTAGTGCTATGTGCTCATAGTCCTTGATGCCTGGTGCCATAGCTGCACGAGTGGAACCATATTTTTGACAATTGTCATGGCCAACTTTTCCTCATTTCAAGAAAACTCACTCCTTCCATTTGACAATCGAAAAGTTGTTAGGCAAAACCTCGAGCGGCACACACACACACACACTACACTATATTATCACACACTGCAGGATCCTAGTACACTAGTACTGGAGAATCCGTTTGGCCGTGTGATCTGTTACTCTCATGGGCATTATTGAAGCACAAATCTCAGCAACAACAACAACAAAAATCCAAGCACAGGAAAAAGGTGACGGATGCAACCACCGATCCACAGGGAAAAGGGTGGGGATGAGGAGAGGGAGGGGTCTAGGTCGACTAGAAGAAGAGGACGGTCAGCGAGAGGCGCTCGTGCAACTCTGATTTGGTTGATCAGCCAGGCCCATGTACTATTACCTTCCTGCATATGCACATGAGAGAGACCAAGAAGAAAAATCCAACAGACGCACGTACAAAAAGCAACAGAAATGTGGAAAGTGACCCATGCAAGAATCTCTGCTCGTCCGGTGCGCTGTACGATCGTCTTTGGTTTGGGCGCACGGATCCATCTCTAGGAATCCGGCCACGCTACTATATATCCGATTCCGACCCGGATGGACGCCGAGCTCGTGGAAGGAAGGTTGCTTGCTTCTCCTTTGCCTCCTTTGCTGGGATTGGGAAGCAGCCAGAGTTCATTGGCCTTTCGCCCTTTCCCCTTTCCCCAACACAAGCTGCTTTGATGATGGAGCTGAGCAACAAGGAGCCAAATGCTCATCAATATTTTTGCTGCCGCCATTGCTTTCTTGCTTGCTTGCTCGCACGCGCGCATCGCCTCCTACAGTCCTACTGCGCCCATCAATATCCCTGCCGGTGCCGGAGCCCCGCACGCTGACGCGCACGCACGGGCGGCCACAGCATGCAGCAGACCCAACAGGAGGCTGCAGGGCCACAGTAATTGTATTGTCTGCAGGCCACAGTAATTATTCTTTCTTTTCTTTCTTACTCTTCTTTGATGTTTGTCACACACCGGTTTCATCCGCTGACGTTTGAGGGGTCAAATTTGCTCTGTCCAACTGTAGACACCCTAACAAAATTTAGGCATTGCAAAAACGCCTTATATTTGCGTATAGAGGTGGTATATCTTAACATTGTATTTGCTTGATATTTCACATTCAGTGTTCCCTTCCATAAATCTTATTTGGTCGGACAAAGCAACAGTTTACTTTGGAATAATAAAATTTTCGAGAAAAAAAATACTTAGCTGGAAATAAGGGCCTAGGAGACCTCCATTGTTTTTCCTCAAAGTGGACCCCGTTGGTAAAGGCCTGGTTGACTCATGGGTCCTACACGGCAGTAGTAGGCCCGACACCGCCACAACCCATGTAGCTCTAGGTGCATATTACCCACGCGGTTTTTTTTCTTTGTCGGTTTATCAACCGGGTCTCAATTTTGGTCGGTTTCTATTATAATATTTTCCAATAATTTGAGGAAGTTACGATTGCAAGCAAACACACAGATCTGTGGCCCATACCCATTGCGTTGGCCATTTTTCCTTAGACCATTTTCAACCATTTTTCTTATCTCATTTGATTTTCTTGAACTCTTCGACTTTTTTCTAAAACAAATTGGAAATTTTACTTTTTTTCAAAAAAAATCAGAAATTTTAGTAAATAGTGACGAATTTAAATAATGTTTATAATTTTAAAACTGTTCATTAATGTGCAAACATTAACTAAAAAGTCATGCATTTTTTAAAAAGGCTAAGAAATTAAAATGATCATAGAGTAAAAAGATATGAATGTAAAAATCATGAATATGAAAATATTCATGAATTTCAAAATGTGCACGAATTAGGAAAAGTATTCACTAATTTATAGTATGTTTCTGAATTTCTAAAATCAATTATGAATTTAAAAATTATTTAAGAATTTAAAATGGAAAAATTAAATTAAAAATATATATTAAAACCAGGAAAGGGAAAACTGAACATGCAAAGAGGGAAAGAAACCTGATCTGTAAAAAAGGAAAGAACGAAAACCAGGAGAGAGAAAAGGAAAAGAAAGAAACCCAACACATCCTCCCCAAACCAGAAGCATCATTCTACAAGACCAGCCCAATAGCGCTCGTGGATTGGTGTTTTCTCGACCGCCTCCATGGTATGCGCGAAATATGACCCTATTAACCAGCGTACGTATTTGTGGATGGGCAAGAAAAAAACCAGCATATTTACTCCCTCCATAAAGAAATCAATGCGTCGATAGAAACTCCTTGACAGGTTGCTTTGTTTTGCATTGTATTCCCTCTGTAAAGAAATATAATAGTGTTTAAATCATTAAAATAGTTATCTAAACGCTTTTATATTTCTTTACATAAGAAGTATTTGATATTTAAGGATGAAATACATGTACTATTTTACAGAGGAAGTATTTCACATGAGTAGGCTCCTTCGCATGTCATCCATATATATACGATGGTTCGACGTGGTACGACAAAACAGAGACACATGTCACCCATTCAATTGTTATATTCACAAATTTGCATCTATCGGCACGTCACTTTTGTGAACACCAGGGGATTTGTTCTTTTTCTCGTCATTCAATCTTTGAACAGCTTTGTTTTTTGGCCCTTTTTGCCTGTGCTATGTGGCGAGTGGGATGTCCAATTTCATTAATTTTGTCCAAGCTGCCAACGTTTTAATATTCTATCTACAACGTGCTATCAGCTCCAGTGGTCTAGACACCTGGCTGTCGATCATGCATTTGTGTTGAGAGACGTAATATGGTGCCATGGCTGCACGAATGGATTTCTTAATTTTGTTCAAAGACCGTCAAATGAACTTTCCCTCATTTCAGGAAAGTTCACCCACGCCTTTTGACAATGGCACCATTAGGAAAGTTGTTAGACAGACCTCGAACGACATGCACTACCATCGTCCTATCACTGATAAAGGAAGAGAGCACTCTTTGTGAAGCCAGATGAGATATGCTCTACTATTGAGCATTGTTGGAGATAGTACATACTCCCACAAACTAACCCACAAATAGTCGTAGTAACATTTACCTTAATATCTAGCATACCCTAGAAAGACGGTGTTATGAAATGATGCATTAGGGCATCTCCAACGCCCACCCGCAAACGTCCGGACTGTGCTGTCCGGACCGCGGAAGGCATCCAACGCAGTCCTGTATCGGACTGCGACAAGGTCCAAACGCGATTTCTCCCGTAAACCGCAGGCAAACGTGGACGCTTTGTGGGAGTCCTGACAGGAGAAATGCCGCTCTCTACCCCCTGCCCACACAAAAGGAAGACGAAGCCTGCGCTTTTGGAGCATTCCAATCCGCACTGTTTCCGCGCCAAAATCACCCACACGCTTCTTCCATTCCCGGCCACTCTCCGCCCAATTCCCGCTCTTTTGTCGCACCCTCTCCTTCCTTCCGAAGCCGGCACATGGAACCGTCGCAGAACCTGTCAAAGATGGAGCCAGCGGAGGAGCCGGCAAACTCGCCACGTCAACGCGAATTGGGATGCCCTTCGAGCATCTACAACCAGACATCCTAAATGCCCATGGACGCGCCCGGTCAGTGATCGGGCGTGTCTGTTTTGAGCACCTATTTGTCCGTTCATGCATCCACGCTTCTCATTTTCTTTCTTACGTGTCCCGTCACCTCTATATAAGGGTTCGCGGACAACCCATATGTATATGGTTGATACGAGGGGTTCGGTTGTTTTCTTTTTCCTTTCTTCTGTCCGGTCAGTGACCGGGCGCGTCAGCGGACGTTTAAGGTGCCCGGTACTAGGTGCCCTTTGGAAGTGACTGGCTGGAGTTGTACTCCCTTCATTTTACAATGTAGTGCGCCCGCACTTGCCGAGATCTAAGTTTGACCATAAATTTAACCAACGAAACCGATTATGACGGCAGCAAAAACTATAATACTGGTTTTTTGCTGCCGCCGCAGTTGATCTTGTTGGTTAAATGTACGATCAAACTTAAATAGTAGGAAACACGGGGCACACTATATTGTGGAACGTAGGAAGTAGTAGTACTTATATGTTACTTTGACCGTTCAATTATCACCCAGTGGATCTCACCGTGAAACTAGCCACCACACGCACACATGTGCACATGGATGGGGAGTCGGTGTCCATTGTCCAAGCACAGCAAAAGTAGTGGTATCCACATCCATCCACCGGTAGGGCCGAGGAGAGATGGGGAGGCGAGAAGAGGACAAGCGAGAGGCGCTCGTGCAACCCTGATTTGATTGATGGATGAGGCACATGTACCTTCTTCATGTACATCCAAGACCAAAAACAAAGGTCCAACGCACGCACATGAAAAGGCACAAGAACCACCCCAGAACGAACGAGCGGTAGAAGTTAGAAGTAGTACTCCCTCCGTCCTAAAATACTTGTCGGCGGAATGGATAAAATTGGATGTATCTATAACTAAAATACATCTAGGTTCATTCATTTCTTCGACAAGTATTTCAGGACGGAGGGAGTAGATGCTACTCCTAGATGGGATGGCACATGGCAGTGCGTGGCCAAGCAAGCATGTGATCCTCCATGACCATGTGGTGCGACATTCCCCGTCCGTCCGTGGAGCTCGATGGTCGATCCGTCCCTCTGCGTTGTGCAACAAGGAACAAGGAAGGAAGAAAGAGGGCCACACGTACGTACGCAGTAATGAGCTGAGCGCCCGTTCATCAGTCCATGGACCATGCACACATGCCCGTCACCTACCTTACCTATGGCTCCTAGGTCCACGCCATGCCATGCAGGCCGTGGCCCCGGCGCAGCACACCGGTGCAAATGCCACACAGTAGGACGCCACACGTACTATGGGTTTTGCTGCGTGCTTTGCACTGCTGCTGCCGCTACGTGCGCCGAACCCGGCCGATCCATCTCCTGCTCGCTTGCTTGCCGCCTTCATTGCCCCCAACCACCCCACCTGCTCCTCCTACGTGAAAATGATACTACTCAGCGCTCCGTACTAGTATAAGCCAAAAAGTTTGAAGCAATATTTTGATTATGTTCTTATTATAGAGCGCGGAAACACACGGTAGACATACATACACATGGATCATGCCAGCAGTGCACTGTGCAACGAAACGGGCTCCGCTAGTTGTGCCATATCGATCGTACCAAGTGATTGATTCACTCGAGATCTCGCCAACCCCTTTGACCCACCGGCCAGGCTTTCAATTATATTATGCACGTACACCGTCTAACTTTTAAGTATATACGTGACAGGGGAAAACAGAGTGTACGTGACATTGATTTACTAGCCGTAACTTTGTGAGAAAATTCACATCACTACTCAAGATGCCACTAATTTGAGAGAGAGAGAGAGGACAGAGGGCGCACGAGTGGGCATGCAGCAGGTCAGGGAGGGAGATCTGGCCACTGAAACCAGCCCCGCATGCGGTAGGGCCCGACGTGGTTTTATTATGTGCAGTACCGGTACATGGTGCCACCCACACCCACATGCCGCACCCAGCAATTTCATGCATCTAATCTAATCTACCATCATCCAATCCAATAATCCATCCGAAAGGACGATGATCATGTCAGTGGGTTATGAGCTAGTTAAATCACAGATCCAAGCGCTAGGTGTACATGGTCCTCGAAACGCAGCCTCCCTCGGCGTCTAATTTGTTTCCAACAAAAATAATTAAGCTGCACTAGAGCGTACAGAGTGTAAATCTCCCCTCTTTGAGCTTGGCTAGCACTGTGCATGGGCAATCAGTGGGCGGACACAAGCATGCATCATGCACATGGCGCCCATGCAATGCAACGCCTCCCTTTCCAATAATCTTTCGTTTTTGCAATCCTCATGATTGATCAGATCGGCATCGGCCCACTGTTTATTCACTGGCAAATCTCCGACCGAGATCAACAACAAACGTTTTTCCTTCCTTTCGTTGAGAATAAAACTACCAAGGGGTACACACTATTTGTTCGCGGACTGGTCCGACCAGTCTGTGATCACTGATACGGGAGCCGGTCATCCAAACATATACCGTAAACGTCCCAATCCAATTGTCGGCAGTATGGATCTATTTTCCAGCTGCATTGCATAGCTCGCTCTCCCAAGGCAATTGACAACCTCTAAGAACTTGCCGCCGCCGTCCATGCAACGCACTCTGTCCCCCCCCCCCCCCCCCCCCCCCCCCCTTGATTCACCATCATAGCTAGGAGTCACCGCTGCCATGGCCACCACCACCTAGGGCTAGGAGACAGAGAAAAAGAGAGCTGAGGGAGAGTGAGTGAGGTCAGCGGAGAGGGACACTGTGGCGGCCAATTTGACCTGGTTCGATCAAGTCAAAGCGGCCTTGCCTATAAGTAGTCTCTCTATGCATGAATTATGTCCGAATTACTTTGTACTTTCGGTGAATGTTTTTAGCAAGCATTGCATGGTCGACTCTCGTATCACTATGTGTGTTTTGGGGGCCGGCTTTGAAGATGCCCTAATAGTACATGTAATTGACGGTGAAATTTAGCCCTAAGAGAAACTCCAATGGGGCGACCAATTTCGTCCGCCCATGTCAGTTTGGGTCGCTGCGGACAAAAACGACGGCCCAACGCGCTGACGCAAACCCAAAATGAATCCGCTTTGTGTCTGCACTGCGCGTCCCCTCGGGGTCCGTCGCGGCCCCACAAGTCAGTCTGCCACCTACCTCTGGCCTGCCTGGCAGTGTGTGGAAGGGTCGCGTGCCCGCCCTTTTTAATGGAAGCGTGCTGCGGGGCCGGCCACATCCACTTTCATCTCCCCCGTCCACATCTGGCCACGCTTACTCCCTCACCGGCGACCAGAAAACCCTAGCCAACGAAACCCTAGCCAGCCAGCCACTAGCCATGGGCTTCTTCAGGGGTATGGGAAGGGGAGATTCAACTCCAGTACGTTGCCTCCTGCACCGACTAGACGTGGCTCGCCACCGCGGGAGCGGGAGCGGCTGTATATACCAGTCCACCAAGAACGGTGGCACTGGCAGTACCGCCGGCCCCTGCAGTAACCGGATGTCAACCTGCCGCGCGACTGGCATCTGGACCCCCAACGGATCCCCATTCCTCCTGGGCCACGCTCGGCGTAGGCGCACGACGAGGAGGTTCGCCGGCGTCGCGAGGTCCTTACGCTCGAGCAGCTCGTGATGCGTGCCTACGCGGCAGACTCCCCCAACATGGAACGCTGGTTTTCAATAGAGCATGAGGAGGAGCGCCGCCGCGGCGCCCACGTCGACCATGACGTTTCGCCACAACACCCTCATGTTTTGCAAGAGGAGGAGGAGGAGGCGGCATACCAAGTCGCCCTCGAGGAGGCCCTGCAGCCCGCGCTGGAGGCGAGCCGGCTCGAGGAGGACGCCCATTGAGATGGGCTGGACCAAGCCCTCGCCTTGTCGGCGGTGGGGGACTCCGTCCACGCCCCGCTCTTCGTCTCGCCGCTCGAGCCCAAGGCCGAGACGGAGCCGGAGCCCACGCCTACACGGAAGCGGTCACTGTTGCCGCCCACCTGGGCCGAGGAATCCTACTCCTGGATGGCGAGCACCGCGAGTGGGTGAGCACGCCTCTCGTCCACTATGCTCGAGGAGGAGGAGGCTCATCTTGAGTGCTGGAAGGCGCATTGGCTTACCAAGGAGCCGGCCAACGGTGAGCGGTAGATGCGTCAGGAGTAGGAGCTGCGCCCCGACGAGGAGGCACTGCACCTTAAGGAGGAGGAGTGCTCCCGCCTCGCCGCAATGCCGCCGCAGCAATAGACGCCGGGGAGGCATCCCTGACGGCCCATCAAGCTGTGTTCAGGTGGGCTGGTCCGCCTCCCATCTTCATCGACCTCACCCGCGGCGACAACGACGGCAAGGGCACGGCGGACGCCTAGGACAGCGCGCGGTCCAGAGTTTTTTTTATTGTTTAACTAGTGTTTAAGTGGACTTTGACCGGCGGTTGACCGTTTATTTATGTTTAATTATGTGTTATTATATTTATTTTTGGCCACGTATTTATCATACATTTTTTCTTTGCACGCGGGTAAATATGGATATGCCTTGTATTGGACGCATCTGCCGACCCAAATCAAAAAAAAAATCGCGCACGTCCGCTTTGTCGACTCAAACGAACAAAAAACCGATAAAATGTGCGCAGCTTGGGTTTCCGCATTGGAGTTGCTCTAGCAAGTAGTAGATGTAAGGTTGGTCGTAATGATAGTATCATAGCTAGTATCATGCATGCCAACTACTATTTTGATGAGGTGTCATAGCATCAAATGAAGAAAGAAAGGGTGTAGTATCATATCATGATACCGTATCATATTAAATGCTATGCTACTTTGTGTCATGCATGGCAATAAATAGAGTACTACATGATACTAATATATGATACTAGGCATTAGGAAGATATAGTATCATACACTAGTATCATATGCATGATACTAGGATGATACTCCCCGTTACAACCAGCCTAAGACTAGTCACAGTGGGAGTAACTTCGGTAGTAACATCGAGTCCAACTCAACAAAGTTGCTTATGTGGCAGTGAGTTAATGAGGAAAGATGTAGTACTAGTAACTTACTCCCTCCGTCCGGATTTATTAGGCCTAAAGACAACTTCTCTTAGACCAAGACACATAGTAATTTGCTCACATTAATTCTTCCATTCCACTCCCAATGCATTCTCTCACATGCATGCAGCCAATGAAAAAGCACATATGAAGTGTATTAACTTTTCAGCCATGGCACCAACAACAATAGCTTTCAATACAACCAATGAAATGGTCGCATGCATGCACCTTTCCAACGCGGGGCCTTATAAAAGGGGACATGCTTATGATGCTGAGAGGCCTAATAAACCCGGACGGAGGGAGTAGCTAGTTACTGTAACATCACATGTCCCAATGCAATATGAGTCTATAACCTAATAAATGAAGCTTTGCATGTTACTACACTTAGGCTGGTCATAGTGGGAGTAACATAGGTAGTAACATAGATGCCACATAAGCAAAAATGTTGATGTGGCAAGTAGTCAATGAGGAGAGAGGCAAATAGAGTAACCTAATATGTTATCATCACGTAGCGCTTTCCAATGCAAAATGAGTCTACAAGACAATAAATGAGCATTTGTATGTTACTACACATATGACACTTCCCACTATAAGGGTAGTAACATAGAGTAGTAACGTATGCATGTTACTACTCTAAGTTACTCCCCACTATGACCAGCCTTATGTTACTACCCACTATTGAGGTAGTAACATAGTCTAGGAATATGTGTATGTTACTACTACTCCCTCCGTCCGGGTGTATAAGTCATTCGCGTAGTTCTAGGTCATCGATTTGAGGAATTAAATATGTGTTATATGTCATGAAAAGTATACCACTAGATTTCCACACGGATGTAGTTTCTAAATATATATTTTTTGTCACATATAATACATATTTAGATAGTTAAATTATCAACCTAGAACTACGCGAATGACTTATACACCGGGACGGAGGTAGTACTATGTTACTCTCCATTGTGGCTAGTCTAACAGACGGTGAAATTTACTTGGGAGCGTTGAAAATATTTTTAAAAAATTACTGTGCCAGAGCTTTGTACCAGGTGTGAATGGCAAGGTAGGATGAAAACAAGCACACATGGGGAGCAGCGGCATCTCGGCGGGATACCTTTTTGACCGTCTGGCCGCAAGCCAACACGCGCACGGACGGCGCGGCGCCGGTTTCGAGGCCGAGCATGCGCCTCCTCCGCCTATCCTATTCCTAGTCATTTTACTCCCTCTGCTCCGGTGCCACTAGCACTGGGGTATTTTGTTGCCTTGCGCGTAAAATTTCTGGTGCTCCCGTCTTCTCGATCCCCTCCCGTCCATGGTCAAGACCTCGCCTTGGAATGGGGGCCCTCATCGGAGAAAGAAATGGACGCCCTCCGTTTTTACACCAAGCTCCTCCTCCTCCCTGTATAAAAGGGCCTCCTCCTCGGCCTAACTCCTCCAGTCCAGAGCAACACTTGTTCCCAAGACAGATACCATCGGCTCCGCTCTGCCTCTCCTCTCCAACCAAAACAGAGCATCCAAGAAACCAGAGGAGTGGCAGAGAGAGGTAGAGGAAGAAGAAGATGGCGCTCCTCCTCTTGGTGATGGTCGGTGTTGTGGTCGGCGTGGTGGTGGCGAGCAGCCTGCTGCTGCGGTGGAACGAGGTCAGGTACGGCAACGGCCGGAGGAAGGAGGGCGGGTGCCTGCCGCCGGGGACAATGGGGTGGCCGCTCTTCGGCGAGACCACCGAGTTCCTCAAGCAGGGCCCGAGCTTCATGAAGCAGAGGAGGCTCAGGTACGTATGGTCGACCATGAGATGTTGATGCATTCTTGCTTGCTTGCGTCTTCTTCCTCGGGTTAGATTACTACTAGCTTGCTAGCTACCTTTAGTGACCGGAGATTTGGGGGATTTTGTTGGTTGGTTTGTGTTGCGGAGAACTCAGCTGGTCCAATAATGGAGAACCACTCACTCTGTCTTTGCTGCTCTGGGGCTTGGGCAGCAGTAACAAAAGAGAGAGATTGCAGTTTCTTCTATTTATCATTATCAGCAGAGCCTTCTTTTTCAAGAGATTTTTAGTAGTAATTAGTACTCCCTCTGTTAACAAATGTAAGACGTTTTTTTACTGTCAAAATGTCTATACTCCCTATAAAGTTAAAGCTATTACAAATTTGAGTCACTCATTTTGTGACGGAGCGAGTATTTAGGAAGTATATTACCAAAACTTTAGTACCTCCAACATGAATCCATAAACTATGGAAATGTGCCGGTTTGGCAGCTGCTTTCCGGTTATGAAAGGTGATCTGCAGAGGAGGAGGAGTATCACTTGCTTTTCGCTGCTTGTCCCCCAAAAGCTCACTTCCCTCACACACACGCTCACTCACCACTGTTCCAGCTCCCAAAGTACCATTTCGGTTCTAAGTTATAAGATACAGATCGAAAGAGAAACACCTACCAGCTTAATCATTCTGTTTCCTTGCTTGCTTGCATGATGATAGTCTTTGCATATAGACTTTTTGAAAATACTACTGCTAGGAATTAACATCCGTGTGTGCGCTGCTGCAGGTATGGGCGGCTGTTCCGCACGCACATCCTGGGATGCCCCACGGTGGTGTGCATGGACCCGGAGCTCAACCGCCGGATGCTGCTACAGGGCGAGGCCGGCGGCCTCGTCCCCGGCTATCCGCAGTCCATGCTCGACATCCTCGGCCGCAACAACATCGCCGCCGTGCACGGCCCGCTCCACCGCCTCATGCGTGGCGCCATGCTCGGCCTCGTCCGCCCTGCTATGCTCCGGCAAAGCCTCCTCCCCAAGATCGACGCCTTCATGCGCGACCACCTTCAGGGATGGGCAGGCGCCGTCGTCGACGTCCAGGCCAAGACCAAGGAGGTCAGTCAGTCACAACAGAAATGCTCTGCTCTGCTCTGAAAAACAGAATATTGGTAATATCACATTTAGGAACAAATAAAAAAATGATACATGGTAAAGCAGGAAAAAACATTCCAAAGTGGTTGTTGCAGAGTTTTATAGTAGTATCTCCTTGAAAAAACAGAGTATCACTTTGATTTTTTTTTCTTCCAAAGTGGTTGCTTCTTTTGTGGTTGTTGCAGAGTTTCATGGAAGCATCATCACATCTAACTGACTTTCCCTTTCCCTTTCAGATGGCCTTGCTGTCCGCACTCCGGCAGATCGCCGGCATCACGGCCGGCCCGCTCTCAGACGCCCTCAAAACAGAGCTATGCACCCTTGTGCTCGGCACCATTTCCTTGCCCATCAACCTTCCGGGAACCAGCTACTACCAAGGCTTCCAGGCAAGGACCAAGCTTGTGTCCATGCTAGAGCAGATGATCGCGGAGCGGCGGTCCTCTGATGATGTGCATGATGACATGTTGGATGCTCTCTTGAGAAGCGGCGGCGATGGGGCCAGGGAAAAGCTCAGTGATGAGCAGATCATCGACTTGCTCATCGCGCTCATCTACTCTGGATACGAGACGATGTCGACCACTTCGATGATGGCCGTCAAGTACCTGTCGGACCACCCGCGAGCTCTTGATGAACTCAGGGTATGTACACATATTCTCAAATCAATTTTTTTTTGAATTTATTATGATCCCATAACAAGAATCATGTGTCTTTTAGAGTTTACTGATGGAATTGTCACTTGTGAATTCAGAGAGAGCATCTCGATATCAGGAAGGGGAAATCGCCGGAGGAAGCCATCAGCTATGAAGAATTTAAGTCAATGGCCTTCACTCGAGCTGTAAGTAGGAGCTAAAAGTAAAACAGGAGAGGATGAAGTCAGAGTAGGAATTTAGTATGAATAAGATCATAATGAACTGATGTATACTCCTGTGCAGGTCATCTTTGAGACGCTCAGATTAGCTACAGTCGTCAATGGGCTACTAAGGAAAACTACCCGGGATGTAGAAATGAATGGTGAGATATGCTTGGAAATTATCCATTTATCCTACCAATTTAGGCAAATGCTAAGTTAGTTCTAAAGCAGTATCATCAATTTCTTCCAGGGTATGTTATTCCAAAAGGATGGAGAATCTATGTTTACACGAGGGAGATAAACTACGATCCATCCATGTATCCTGACCCAATGACTTTCAATCCGTGGAGGTGGCTGGTAAGTAAAAGAGCGAATAAGTATGACCATCAAAACATCAGTAAAACAGAACACCTAGGCCCTAGCAGAAGTTCTAACATTTTGTTGCCTACCGAAAATGTACAGGAGAAGAACATGGAATCGCACCCACACTTCATGTTGTTCGGAGGAGGCGGCCGGATGTGCCCCGGGAAGGAGGTGGGCACGGCAGAGATCGCGACTTTCCTCCACTACTTTGTGACCCGATACAGGTCTGTTCAACCTCTTCTTAGTCCACACTGATTCAATTCTAGGAACAGCTCCAGCATTATTTACTGACAGATACTTGGCATTGTGGTTTTGATGTTTCAGATGGGAGGAAGAAGGCAAGAACACCATCTTGAAATTCCCCCGTGTGGAAGCTCCCAACGGGCTACATATCCGGGTTCAAGATTACTGATCTTGCAACATACATTTTGTAGAGTTTAGGGAGACAGGGCCGAGGCGACGAGAGTGCAATTCTGCGCCGATGGAAATATTAGATCAGCCTTGTAAGAAATAGGAAACATAGATATAGTGTAGGTATTATAGGTTTAGTAGGCAATTGACGTAGAAGGCCACAAGAGGCAACTACTATGTTCATCTTTGTGATCAATTACATATGCATGATAAGCAACACTAAACGTGTGTGATATGTCTGGTGACTTCAATCTGATAAGCAGCAATGCATATATGTGATACTTCAGGTAATAAGTTGAATCCGATAAGCAGCAACACATAAATGAGATATGAGGTGACTTAAATCTGGTAAGCTGTACTTACATATTTGATTACTGGGCTGGATTGCATAGAAGCATAGCAAATGGATTCTTTCACAAGAAAATAGGATGGGAGCCAATGACGAAATGACCAGTAGAGCATCTACAGTCAGGATAAAACAATAATCTCCGAAGACGTGGCGGGGTGTGTCCGCGGACAGTGAACGGCCAATCCTCAAATAATCACTTCCATGACCGGATACCATAATTTGGAAATCTCAAATCCATACTATTTCATACAATGTAAAACTTAATCTAAGTGGAGCTCGGCCAATCCTCAAATAATCACTTCCATGACCGGATACCATAATTTGGAAATCTCAAATCCATACTATTTCATACAATGTAAAACTTAATCTAAGTGGAGCTCGTTCGATCCCGTTGTGCCCATGTCCGACGACCGGCTGCGCCCCTCAGAGTGTTGGTCTGGTCAAGGAGGAGGTAGAGTATAACATGGGACATAGACCGACTCATGGTACTCAAGGCGCAGTCGCCTCACATGCCCCACTCTCCCTTGTCCGAAACTGGAGCGTTGACGGTGCCGGTGGACATGAGATTGATGATGGATCCATGCGCCATTTGGGCGGACACAATGGATTTCTGATGGAAGGAGTTCGAGCGTTGTCATCGGGCGGCCACCACTAGAGAGCAGCAGAGCACAAGCTGGACAGTCATATCCTCCTCGGGACCGCGTGGGATGAACTCAGGTTGACGGATCTTGAGGTGTAGGACTCGGACCCGCTGCCTGTCGTGCCGGAGAAGGCCAGAGATCGCCGGACGGGTGCTTGGGTGGCCAAGTGGAGTGGCTAGGGTTTCGTCCGGGGAGCGGATGGGGATGGATATATGTGGGGTCGGGTGGGCCAGCGTGGGAGGGATCCGACATGGCGGATGCACCCGGGTCTCCCCATGTCCCTCATATTTGGACTGGATGTGAGGGGTGCGGGTTAGCCTGGGAGTTTCAGGGCCGTTCGAGGCGCCCGTCTGGGTCGAGTTTTTTTGATCGGCCAGTGAGCGGGCCGTCCGCCCGGACATATGAGGGGGATTTGAGGCGCCCTGTTGTAGATGCCCTTATACTGTGGTTCTTATTCTAATCATTTATATAGTTTGTTCCCTAATGTAGGGTGGAATCCTAGATGCCCAATCTTTCACGTTTGGAGGGGATCCTACGAAGAACACGAGGGGGAAACGAGGGGAAACACAAGATAAATCACTCAACCAACAAGAGATGGTCACACATATGCTAGATCCTCGAAATACAAAGAGATACACGATCCGAATCCAACAAAGGACGATACAAAGGGTAACCGGTTCTTCTCCGTGAGGAGGTCTTGAGTTCTTCCCGTTAGGGGCCTTGAATCCAAGTGGATCTTCTCCGTAGAGGCACGGTCTCTCTCGGAGGAGCAGATTCGGATGGATGAGCGAGGCTCTATCTCACAAATGACACTAGTAGAAAAACACCTAATAGTCCCGGTTCATAAGGGCCTTTAGTCCCGGTTCATGAACCGGGACTAATGGGTCGTTACTAATACCTCGACCCATTAGTCCCGGTTCAAACACGAACCGGGACCAATGTGCCTTCACGTGGCCCTGTGCGCCGAGCCCAGTCAGGGGGCCTTTGGTCCCGGTTGGTGGCACCAACCGGGACCAAAAGTCCATGTTTTTTTAGAAAAGTGGCTGCTTTAGGGGTTTTGGGGGTTATTTTTAGTTTGTTATTATCTAGCTAATAGAGAGAAGTGTCCTCTCTTATATCTTCGTCCTTGGTTTACCAACGCTGTTGCTATATATGTTCATTTCACCAGCTGATATAATAACTCATGCATGCTCGCATCATACATCATCATATATAATAACAAGTCCTACTAATCATGCATCATCATACAAATTCTACTCGTTATTAATAATAAGTCATACGATCATCATCCTCATAGTCATCGAACCCAACCCTACATAATTGTTCTTAGTACATGATCATCAGTATCAGGTAGGACATGACCTAAACACCCTTAAGGTAAAATAGCATAAAACTGAAGGAAATATGCCCTAGAGGCAATAATAAAGTTATTATTTATTTACTTATATCATGATAAATGTTTATTATTCATGCTAAAATTGTATTAACCGGAAACATAATACATGTGTGAATATATAGACAAACATAGTGTCACTAGTATGCCTCTACTTGACTAGCTCGTTTATCAAAGATGGTTATGTTCCTGGCCATGGACAAAAGAGTTGTCATTTGATTAACGGGATCACATCATTAGGAGAATGATGTGATTGACTTGACCCATTCCGTTAGCTTAGCACTTGATCATTTAGTATGTTGCTATTGCTTTCTTCATGACTTATACAAAGTTCCTGCAACTATGAGATTGTGCAACTCCCGTTTACCGGAAGAACACTTTGTGTGCTACCAAACGTCACAACGTAACTGGGTGATTATAAAGGTGCTCTACAGGTGTTTCCGAAGGTACATGTTAGGTTGGCATAATTCGAGATTAGGTTTTGTCACTCCGATTGTCGGAGAGGTATCTCTGGGCCCTCTCGGTAATACTCATCACCTAAGCCTTGCAAGCATTGTAACTAATGAGTTAGTTATAAGATGATGTGTTACAGAACGAGTAAAGAGACTTGCCGGTAACGAGATTGAACTAGGTATTGGATACCGACGATCAAATCTCGGGCAAGTAACATACCGATGACAAAGGGAACAACGTATGTTGTTATGCGGTTTGACAGATAAAGATCTTCGTAGAATATGTAGGAGCCAATATGGGCATCCAGGTTCCGCTATTGGTTATTGACCAAGAATAGTTCTAGGTCATGTCTACATAGTTCTCGAACCCGTAGGGTCCGCACGCTTAAGGTTTCGATGACAGTTATATTATGAGTTTATGAGTTTTGATGTACCGAAGGAGTTCGGAGTCCCGGATGAGATCGGGGACATGACGAGGAGTCTCGAAATGGTCGAGACGTAAAGATCGATATATTGGACGACTATATTCGGAGTTCGAAAAGGTTCCGAGTGATTCGGGTATTTTTCGGAGTACCGGAGAGTTACGGGAATTCGCCGGGGAGTATATGGGCCTTATTGGGCCATACGGGAATTGAGGAGAGAGGCCGAAAGGAAGGAGGCGCGCAGCCCCCCTCTGGTCCGAATTGGACAAGGGGTGCATCCCCTCTTTCCTTCCTCCTTTCCCCCTCTTTCCCCCTTCTCCTACTCCAACAAGGAAGGAGGGAGTCCTACTCCCGGTGGGAGTAGGACTCCCCTTGGCGCGCCTCTCCCTGGCCGGCCGCCTCCTCCCCTTGCTCCTTTATATACAGGGGCGGGGGGCACCCCATAGACACACAAGTTGATCTACGGATCGTTCCTTAGCCGAGTGCGGTGCCCCCCCCACCATATTCCACCTCGGTCATATCGTCGCGGAGTTTAGGCGAAGCCCTGCGCCGGCAGAGCATCATCATCGTCACCACGCCGTCGTGCTGACGGAACTCATCCTCGAAGCTTTGCTGGATCGGAGCCCGGGGATCGTCATCGAGCTGAACGTGTGCTGAACTCGGAGGTGCCGTACGTTCGATACTTGGATCGGTCGGATCGTGAAGACGTACGACTACATCAACCGCGTTGTCATAACACTTCCGCTTACGGTCTACGAGGGTACGTGGACGAACACTCTCCTCTCTCGTTGCTATGCCATCACCATGATCTTGCGTGTGCGTAGGATTTTTTTTGAAATTACTACGTCCCCCAATAGTGGTATCAGAGCAAGGTTTTATGCGTTGATGTTATAGGCACGAGTAGAACACAAGTGAGTTGTGGGCGATACAAGTCATACTGCTTACCAACATGTCATACTTTGGTTCAGCGGTATTGTAAGATGAAGCGGCCCGGACCGACATTACGTGTACGCTTACGCGAGACTGGTTTCACCGTTGCGAGCACTCGTGCTTAAAGGTGGCTGGCGGGTGTCTGTCTCTCTCACTTTAGCTGAATCGAGTGTGGCTACGCCCGGTCCTAGCGAAGGTTAAAACAGCACCAACTTGACGAACTATCATTGTGGTTTTTATGCGTAGGTAAGAACGGTTCTTGCTAAAGCCCGTAGCAGCCACGTAAAATTTGCAACAACAAAGTAGAGGATGTCTAACTTGTTTTTGCAGGGCATGTTGTGATGTGATATGGTCAAGACGTGATGCTATATTTTATTGTATGAGATGATCATGTTTTGTAACCGAAGTTATCGGCAACTGGCAGGAGCCATATGGTTGTCGCTTTATTGTATGAAATGCAAACGCCCTGTAATTGCTTTACTTTATCACTAAGCGGTAGCGATAGTCGTAGAAGCAATAGATGGCGTAACGACAACGATGCTACGATGGAGATCAAGGTGTCGCGCCGGTGACGATGGTGATCACGACGGTGCTTCGAAGATGGAGATCACAAGCACAAGATGATGATGGCCATATCATATCACTTATATTGATTGCATGTGATGTTTATCCATTATGCATCTTATCTTGCTTTGATTGACGGTAGCATTTTAAGATGATCTCTCACTAAAATTATCAAGAAGTGTTCTCCCTGAGTATGCACCGTTGCCAAAGTTCGTCCTGCCCAGACACCACGTGATGATTGGGTGTGATAAGCTCTACGTCCATCTACAACGGGTGCAAGACAGTTTTGCACACACGGAATACTCAGGTTAAACTTGATGAGCCTAGCATATGCAGATATGGCCTCGGAACACGGAGACCGAAAGGTCGAGCGTGAATCATATAGTAGATATGATCAACATAGTGATGTTCACCATTGAAAACTACTCCATCTCACGTGATGATTGGTTATGGTTTAGTTGATTTGGATCACGTGATCACTTAGATGACTAGAGAGATGTCTGTCTAAGTGGGAGTTCTTTAGTAATATGATTAATTGAACTTTAATTTATCATGAACTTAGTCCTGGTAGTATTTTGCAAATTATGTTGTAGAGCAATAGCTTGCGTTGTTGCTTTCATATGTTTATTTTGATATGTTCCTAGAGAAAATTGTGTTGAAAGATATTAGTAGCAATGATGCGGATTGGATTCATGATCTGAGGTTTATCCTCATTGCTGCACAGAAGAATTATGTCCTTGATGCACCGCTAGGTAACAGACCTATTGCAGGAGCAAATGCAGACGTTATGAATGTTTGGCTAGCTCAATATGATGACTACTTGATAGTTTTGTGCACCATGCTTAACGGCTGAGAATCGGGACTTCAAAGACGTTTTGAACGTCATGGACCATATGAGATGTTCCAAGAGTTGAAGTTAATATTTCAAGCAAATACCCGAGATGAGGGATATGAAGTCTCCAACAAGTTCTATAGCTAAAAGATGGAGGAGAATCGCTCAACTAGTGAGCATGTGCTCAGATTGTCTGGGTACTTCAATTGCTTGAATCAAGTGGGAGTTCATCTTCCAGATAAGATAGTGATTGACAAAATTCTCTAGTCACCATCACTAAGTTACTAGAACTTCGTGATGAACTATAGTATGCAAGGGATGACGAAAACGATTCCTGAGCTCTTCGTGATGCTGAAATCGACGAAGGTAGAAATCAAGAAAAGAGCATCAAGTGTTGATGATTGACAAGACCACTAGTTTCAAGTAAAGGGGAACTTCAAGTAGAATGACAAGCAAGTTGTCACTCCCGCGAAGAAGACCACAGCTGGACCAAAGCCTGAAACTGAGTGCTTACACTGCAAAGGAAATGGTCACTGGAAGCGGAAATGCCCTGAATATTTGATGGATAAGAAGGATGGCAAAGTGAACATAGGTATATTTGATATACATACTATTGATGTATACTTTACTAGTGTTTATAGCAATCCCTTGGTATTTGATACTAGTTCAGTTGCTAAGAGTAGTAACTCGAAATGGGAGTTGCAGAATAAACAGAAACTAGTTGAGGGTGAGGTGACGATGAATGTTGGAAGTAGTTCCAAGATTGATATGATCATCATCGCACACTCCCTATACTTTCGGGATTAGTGTTTAACCTAAATAAATGTTATTTGGCGTTTGCGTTGAGCATGAATATGATTTGATCATGTTTATTGCAATACGGTTATTCATGTAAGTTAGAGAATAATTATTGTTCTGTTTACATGAATAAAACATTCTATGGTTATACACCCAATGAAAATGGTTTGTTGGATCTCGATCGTGTGATACACATATTCATAATATTGAAACCAAAAGATGTAAAGTTAATAATGATAGTGCAACTTATTTGTGGCACTGCCGTTTAGGTCATATTGGTGTAAAGCGCATGAAGAAAATCCATAAAAGATGGATTTTCGGAATCACTTGGTTATGAATCATTTGATGCTTGCGAACCGTGCCTTTTGGGCAAGATGACTGAAACTCCGTTCTCCGGAACAATGGAACAAGCTATTGACTTATTGGAAATAATACATACTGATGTATGCGATCCAATGAGTGTTGATGCTCGTGGCAAGTGTCGTTATTTTCTGACCTTCACAAGATGATTTGAGCAGATATGGGTATATCTACTTGATGAAACATAAGTCTGAAATAGTTGAAAGGTTCAAAGAATTTCAGAGTGAAGTGGAAAAATCATCATAACAAGAAAATAAAGTTTCTGCGATCTGATCGCAGAGACAAATATTTGAGTTACGAGTTTGGTCTTCAATTAAAACAATGTGGAATAGTTTCACAGCTCACGCCACCTGGAACACCACAACGTTATGGTGTGTCCGAACTTCGTAACCGCACTTTATTGGATATGGTGCGATCTATGATGTCTCTTACCGATTTACCGCTATCGTTTTGGGGTTATGCATTAGAGACAGCTGCATTCACTTTAAATTGGGCACCATCAAAATCCATTGAGATGACACCTTATGAACTGTGGTTTGGCAAGAAACCAAAGTTGTCGTTTCTTAAAGTTTGGAGTTGCGATGCTTATATGAAAAAGTTTCAACCTGATAAGCTCGAACCCAAATCGGAGAAGTGCGTCTTCACAGAATACCCAAAGGAAACTGTTGGGTACTCCTTCTATCACAAATCCAAAGGCAAAACATTCGTTGCTAAGAATGGATCCTTTCTAGAGAAGGAGTTTCTCTCGAAAGAAGTGAGTGGGAGGAAAGTAGAACTTGATGAGGTAACTGTACCTGCTCCCTTATTGGAAATTAGTTCATCACAGAAATCTGTTCCTGTGACTACTACACCAATTAGTGAGGAAGTTAATGATGATGATCATGAAACTTTAGATTAAGTTACTACAAAACCCCGTAGGTCTTACAGAGTAAGATCCGCACCAGAGTGGTACGGTAATCCTGTTCTGGAAGTCATGTTACTAGACCATGACGAACCTACGAACTATGAAGAAGCGATGGTGAGCCCAGATTCCGTAAAATGGCTTGAGGCCATGAGATCTGAGATAAGATCCATGTATGAAAACAAAGTATGGACTTTGATTGACTTGCCCAATGATCGGCGAGACATTGAGATTAAATGGATCTTCAAGAGGAAGACGGACGCTGATAGTGTTACTATCTACAAAGCTAGAATTGTCGCAAAAGGTTTTCGACAAGTTCAAGATGTTGACTACGATAAGAGTTTTTCACTCGTACCTATGCTTAAGTCTGTCTGAATCATGTTAGCAATTGCCGCATTTTATGAAATCTGGCAAATGGATAAACAAAACTGCATTCCTTAATGGTTTTCTTAAAGAAGAGTTGTATATGATGCAACCAGAAGGTTTTGTCAATCCTAAAGGTGCTAACAAATTGTGCAAGCTCCAGCGATCCATCTATGGACTGGTGCAAGCATCTCGGAGTTGGAATATATGCTTTGATGAGTTGATCAAAGCATATGGTTTTATACAGACTTTTGAAGAAGCCTGTATTTACAAGAAAGTGAGTGGGAGCTCTGTAGCATTTCTAATATTATATGTGTATGACATATTGTTAATTAGAAATGATATGGAAATTCTGGATAGCATGAAAGGATACTTGAATAAGAGTTTTTCAAAGCAAGACCTCGATGAAGCTGCTTACACATTGAGCATCAAGATCTATATAGATAGATCAAGACGCTTGATAAGATTTTTCAATGAGTACATACCTTGATAAATTTTTAAAATAGTTCAAAATGGAACAGTCAAAGAAGGAGTTGTTGCCTATGTTACAAGGTGTGAAGTTGAGTAAGACTCAAGACCCGACCATTGCAGAAAATAGAAAGAGAATGAAAAGTCATTCCCTATGCCTCAGTCATAGGTTCTATAAAGTATGCTATGCTGTGAACCAGACCTATTGTATACCTTGCTCTGTGTTTGGCAAAGGAATACAATTTTGATCTAATAAGTAGATCACTGGATATGGGTCAAGAATATCCTTAGTGAGGACTAAGGAGATGTTTCTCGATTATGGAGGTGATAAAAGAGCCCGTCGTTAAAGTTACAACGATGCAAGCTTTTACACCAATCCAGATGACTCTAAATCTCAATCTGGATACATATTGAAAGTGGGAGCAATTAGCTAGAGTAGCTCCATGCAGAGCATTGTAGACATAGAATATTTGCAAAATACATACGGCTCTAAATGTGACAGACCCGTTGACTAAGCCTCTCTCACAAGCAAAACATGATCATACCTTAGTACTCTTTCGGTGTTAATCACATAGCGATGTGAACTAGATTATTGACTCTAGTAAACCCTTTGGGTGTTGGTCACATGACGATATGAACTATGGGTGTTAATCACATACAGATGTGAATATTGGTGTTGAATCACATGATGATGTGAACTAGATTATTGACTCTAGTGCAAGTGGGAGACTGAAGGAAATATGCCCTAGAGGCAATAATAAAGTTATTATTTATTTCCTTATATCATGATAAATGTTTATTATTCATGCTAAAATTGTATTAACCGGAAACATAATACATGTGTGAATATATAGACAAACATAGTGTCACTAGTATGCCTCTACTTGACTAGCTCGTTTATCAAAGATGGTTATGTTTCCTAGCCATGGACAAAAGAGTTGTCATTTGATTAACGGGATCACATTATTAGGAGAATGATGTGATTGACTTGACCCATTCCGTTAGCTTAGCACTTGATCGTTTAGTATATTGCTATTGCTTTCTTCATGACTTATACATGTTCCTGTAACTATGAGATTATGCAACTCCCATTTACCGGAGGAACACTTTGGGTGCTACCAAACGTCACAACGTAACTGGGTGATTATAAAGGAGTACTACAGGTGTCTCCGAAGGTACATGTTGGGTTGACGTATTTCGAGATTAGGTTTTGTCACTCCGATTGTCGGAGAGGTATCTCTGGGACCTCTCGGTAATGCACATCACTATAAGCCTTGCAAGCAATGTAGCTAATGAGTTAGCTACGGAATGATGCATTACGTAACGAGTAAAGAGACTTGCCGGTAACGAGATTGAACTAGGTATTGAGATACCGACGAACGAATCTCGGGCCGAGGCGACGAGAGTGCAATTCTGCGCTGATGGAAATATTAGATCAGCCTTGTAAGAAATAGGAAACATAGATACAGTGTAGGTATTATAGGTTTAGTAGGCAATTGACGTAGAAGGCCAAAAGAGGCAACTACTATGTTCATCTTTGTGATCAATTACATATGCATGATAAGCAACACTAAACGTGTGTGATATGTCTGGTGACTTCAATCTGATAAGCAGCAATGCATATATGTGATACTTCAGGTAATAAGTTGAATCCGATAAGCAGCAACGCATAAATGAGATATGAGGTGACTTAAATCTGGTAAGCTGTACTTACATATTTGCTTACTGGGCTGGATTGCATAGAAGCATAGCGAATGGATTCTTTCACAAGAAAATAGGATGGGAGCCAATGACGAAATGACCAGTAGAGCATCTACAGTCAGGATAAAACAATAATCTCCGCAGACGTGCCGGGGTGTGTCCGCAGACAGTGAACGGCCAATCCTCAAATAATCACTTCCATGACCGGATACCATAATTTGGAAATCTCAAATCCATACTATTTCATACAATGTAAAACTTAATCTAAGTGGAGCTCGGCCAATCCTCAAATAATCACTTCCATGACCGGATACCATAATTTGGAAATCTCAAATCCATACTATTTCATACAATGTAAAACTTAATCTAAGTGGAGCTCGTTCGATCCCGTTGTGCCCATGTCCGACGGCCGGCTGCGCCCCTCAGAGTGTTGGTCTGGTCAAGGAGGAGGTAGAGTATAACATGGGACATAGACCGACTCATGGTACTCAAGGCGCAGTCGCCTCCCATGCCCCACTCTCCCTTGTCCGAAACTGGAGCGTTGACGGTGCCGGTGGACATGAGATTGATGATGGATCCATGCGCCATTTGAGCGGACACAATGGATTTCTGATGGAAGGATTTCTGAAACATAATACATGTGTGAATATATAGACAAACATAGTGTCACTAGTATGCCTCTACTTGACTAGCTCGTTTATCAAAGATGGTTATGTTTCCTAGCCATGGACAAAAGAGTTGTCATTTGATTAACGGGATCACATCATTAGGAGAATGATGTGATTGACTTAACCCATTCCATTAGCTTAGCACTTGATCGTTTAGTATGTTGCTATTGCTTTCTTCATGACTTATACAAAGTTCCTGCAACTATGAGATTGTGCAACTCCCGTTTACCGGAAGAACACTTTGTGTGCTACCAAATGTCACAACGTAACTGGGTGATTATAAAGGTGCTCTACAGGTGTTTCCGAAGGTACATGTTGGGTTGGCATAATTCGAGATTAGGTTTTGTCACTCTGATTGTCGGAGAGGTATCTCTGGGCCCTCTCGGTAATACTCATCACCTAAGCCTTGCAAGCATTGTAACTAATGAGTTAGTTATAAGATGATGTGTTACAGAACGAGTAAAGAGACTTGCCGGTAACGAGATTGAACTAGGTATTGGATACCGACGATCAAATCTCGGGCAAGTAACATACCGATGACAAAGGGAACAACGTATGTTGTTATGCAGTTTGACCGATAAAGATGTTCGTAGAATATGTAGGAGCCAATATGGGCATTCAGGTTCCACTATTGGTTATTGACCAAGAATAGTTCTAGGTCATGTCTACATAGTTCTCGAACCCGTAGGGTCCGCACGCTTAAGGTTTCGATGACAGTTATATTATGAGTTTATGAGTTTTGATGTACCGAAGGAGTTCGGAGTCCCGGATGAGATCGGGGACATGACGAGGAGTCTCGAAATGGTCGAGACGTAAAAATCGATATATTGGACGACTATATTCGGAGTTCGGAAAGGTTCCGAGTGATTCGGGTATTTTTCGGAGTACCGGAGAGTTACGGGAATTCGCCGGGGAGTATATGGGCCTTATTGGGCCATACGGGAATTGAGGAGAGAGGCGGAAAGGAAGGAGGTGCGCAGCCCCCCTCTGGTCCGAATTGGACAAGGGGTGCAGCCCCTCTTTCCTTCCTCCTTTCCCCCTCTTTCCCCCTTCTCCTACTCCAACAAGGAAGGAGGGAGTCCTACTCCCGGTGGGAGTAGGACTCCCCTTGGCGCGCCTCTCCCTGGCCGGCCGCCTCCTCCCCTTGCTCCTTTATATACAGGGGCGGGGGGCACCCCATAGACACACAAGTTGATCTACGGATCGTTTCTTAGCCGAGTGCGGTGCCCCCCTCCACCATATTCCACCTCGGTCATATCGTCGCGGAGTTTAGGCGAAGCCCTGCGCCGGTAGAGCATCATTATCGTCACCACGCCGTCGTGCTGACGGAACTCATCCCCGAAGCTTTGCTGGACCGGAGCCCGGGGATCGTCATCGAGCTGAACGTGTGCTGAACTCGGAGGTGCCGTACGTTCGGTACTTGGATCGGTCGGATCGTGAAGACGTACGACTACATCACCGCGTTGTCATAACGCTTCCGCTTACGGTCTATGAGGGTACATGGACAAACACTCTCCCCTCTCGTTGCTATGCCATCACCATGATCTTGCGTGTGCGTAGGATTTTTTTTTTGAAATTACTACTTTCCCCAATAAAAACAATATAGATCCTGACTCTCCATTATGAAGAATGACGATCATCCTGTCTCCAATTTTTGCCCTTTGCTGATTGTTTCTTCCAAGAAGCTCCTTACGACTGTCCATACATTTTTTCCATTCTTTGATTGTCATGTCTCCACTTCTTTTAGAAACCCGGTATGGACAATTCAGATTCGTAGGAATACCTGGTTGTATGTTCAAAACATAAAGGCTACCGTGTGTATACATCAGATGAGGCACACAATCATTCGGGATTATCTGTTGAAAAACATAGTAATAAGTTCGTAGTTAGCAATGATGTACTACTTTTAGAAGTGTGCAAAAAGATGCACGGATGTCGTAATAGTAAAAAATCTTATCAGGGTATCTCCATGGTAGTTACCGTAGTTCAACACGTGCACTAGTGGCACGTATTGACCATAATGTTGAGGAGTTCGATTGTAGACATTGTAATTCTCAAGATCAGTACAAAATGCGACCAGATGATTTTTCTCCTGATAAGTTAGTTTGGAGCCTTCGGTGTAGTAGGTTCTGTCTACCATCTTCCGTACATTCTTTGAAGAATGAAAATAAGCTGTCAATGAAAATAAGTTGTCAACTATTTTGAAATAAACAATATAAATTACTTAATAACTATGTTAAGCTCACATGGGGGAAGAATTGGAGGTGTATCCACAAGGACGAAAATCGTAGGTCTCTCTTGCATGATTGTAGGATCACCAAGATCCATGGTGATAAGCATACCCTCATCAAAACCATACATCTTGCAAAGTGATTTCCAGTTTTTGCAACCAAAATGGGTTACACTTTGAGCATTGTACAACTTTACTTGAAAATCCACACCATGATGGATACTTAGGATAATTTTTTGGTTTCCATACTTTGATGGTCTTCAAAACCCATCCTCTCCAAGACATAGCATCTTGCAAAGCATGGGATAAACTAGTCAAATTGGAAAATATGAAAAATACACGTTAAAATAGTTGAAATCGTGCTCAATTACGAAAAAACTGTTGTCGTCGTTGCGTACCGTCGATGCGGGAACTACGTACTTCTATATATAGTTAAATAAAGTAGTTTTATTAATTAAATCAACTATCTAGTTCAATTACTAAGCACTTACTATAAATAAATAAAGTAGCACTTACTATAAATAAATAAAGTAGCACTTACTACAAACTACTTCTATATATAGTTAAATAAAATAGTTTTATTAATTAAATCAATTATCTAATTGAACTACTAAGCACTTACTACAAATAAATAAAGTAATACTTACTAAAAACAAAGTAGCACTTACTATATAGTACTTACTAAAAATAAACTAGTATTTTTCTAACTAACTAATATTTTTTAACTAATTATATTACCAAAAAATATAAATAAAATAGTAATTATATTTTTCTAACTAGCTAGTTCAATTATAGTACTTACTAACACAATCTAAATATCACCAAAAAAATCTATTAACAAT
>NC_057798.1:10605817-10606579 GCF_018294505.1 Triticum aestivum
GCGGCGTCGGGAGATCGAGAGGAGTAGGAGAGATCGAAGTGAGGATGCGGTTCTGAAATTTTCCTTATATAACAAATCCTTTAGTCCCGGTTGGTGGCACCAACCGGGACCAATGACCCCCTTTAGTCCCGGTTGGTACCACCAACCGGGACCAAAGGTCACTTTTCAGCAGCCCAAAGGGCGGGAAGCAGAGGGCTTTGGTACCGGTTGGTGCCATCAACCGGGACTAAAGGGTGGGCATTGGTCCCAGTTGTAGCCACGAACCGGGACCAATGGTCGTGTGCTGGCATGGTACGGCACGAAAGTTTAGTCCACCTCGCTATCTGAGAGGGGCGCGCAGTGGTTTATAAGCCCCACTGCAGCACCCCTCTCGAGCTCCTCTCCACTGCAGGCTTACGGGCCTACTTAGTACCGCATTGCCTGATGGGCCTACTGGGTCATCTGCGGGCCTGAATCCTGACCCATGGTGGGTTTCTAGTCGTATTCAGGCCGTGGGGGCCCAGTAGGAGGCACTTTTTTCTCTTTACTTATTGTTGCTATTTTTATTTTTTCCTAGATTTTTTGTTTTGTTTTCTGCAATATTTATTTTCTTTTGTTTTTTGCTTTATTTTTTAATTCTTTTTGCTTTTATTTTTAGAACAATTTTGAACTTTCTGTTAGTGCCATTAGTTCTCAAATTTGAAAACATTTTTTTTGTTTTTTTGTTTTGTTTCGGGCTTTATTTATTTTATTTTGTTTCTACTTACAACAAAATACTTATTG
>NC_057798.1:10606870-10613647 GCF_018294505.1 Triticum aestivum
TTATTTTTTAATTCTTTTTGCTTTTAGTTTTAGAAAAATTATAAACTTTCTGTTAGTGCCATTAGTTTTCAAATTTGAATACACTTTTTTTGTTTTCTTTTTGCTTTATTTATTTTATTTTATTTTCCAGTTTTTTGTTTTGTTTTCTGCATTATTTATTTTCTTTTGTTTTCTGTATTAAAGCATTTCAAATGAACTCTGAAAAAGTTGAAAGTTGAAAGTTGGCATGGTATCACGAGGGCCGAACCATAAGACTAAAGAGGGGCATTTGTCCCGTTTGGAGCCACCAACCGGTACCAATGGACCCGTCTAATTACTTATCTACGGTGGTTTCACTAGTGGGGTTTTTTTAGTCCCACCTCGCCAAGCGAGAGGCACTCGCAGCTGTTTATAAGCCCTGAGTGCAGAGACGATGAAAAAGAGGCTCAATGCTCACCTGCACGTTGGTTCGCTTCAAGCCTTGAGGAATTGGGTAGACTGCACGGAGCTATGTGCAGTGCAGTTTACACTAGTCCGAAAGGCTTGAAGCGAATTAACTAGCATTGCGCCTCTTTTTTATTTTTAATGACTTATTACCACACAGAAATAAATAGAAAAAATAAATATAGCAGAAAAGAAAAAAAACTATATAAAAAACTACTCAGAAATAAATAGAAGAAAAAATAGTTGTGATTAACTTTACTAAAATCTTTTTTATTTTTAATGACTTATTACAACTCAGAAATAAATAGAAAAAATAAATATAGCAGAAAAGAAAAAAAACTATATAAAAAACTACTCAGAAATGAGAATAGATGCGCTTATAGAGAAAATTCAACCTTAATTCATAATAAATATCTACTAACTTCAGAGAAATTCAGTATGAATTTAGGTCAAATTTCCTGTATAAGGGCATCTATTTTCATTTTGAGAAGAGCTAAACAAGGCAGAGAGGGAGGGGCTTATAAACCGGTGTGAGCCCCCTTCGGTTGGCGAGGTGGGACTAAACTCTGGCCGCAACAAGGACCAACACTTTAGTCCCGGTTGGTGGTATGAACCGGGACTAAAGGGAAACCTTTGGTACCGGTTCATGCCACCAACCGGGACCAATGGTGGTGGGCCAGGAGCAAGGCACATTGGTCCCGGTTCGTCCCATCAACCGGGACCAAAAGGTCCAGACGAATCGGGACCAATGGCCCACGTGGCCCGGCCGGCCCCCGGGGCTCACGAACCGGGTCCAATGCCCCCATTGGTCCCGGTTCTGGATTGAACCGGGACTAATGGGCTAACCCGGCTTGGACCAATGCCCCCTTTTCTACTAGTGTGAGCTATCACAACGTTAACCCTAAAACGTAGGTGGAGGGGGAGTATATATAGTCTAGGGAGGCGAAGGGATACATGGGCTTGACCATTTACATTGTGCGCAGACAGGAGGGGTCGGGCGTCCGGGCGTCAGGCCGGATGTCCGGGCGCTCGCGAGGTGCCGGATGTCCGGGCTGTCGGGCCGGATGTCCGGGCTGGACGGGTTCATCTTCTGTGATGGGCGCCGGATTTCCGGGGATTGAGCCGGATGTCCGGCTGCTCGTCGTGCGCCGGATGTCTAGGGCCTGTAGCTTCGGTTGGGCTGCGGCTGAGGTAGTTGTTACAGGGGCCGGATGTCCGGGTCCTGGGGACTTCTCCGGTTCCTTCGGTCGTTCTTGTTCGTCCATGAACTTGGGGGCTTGACCATCTTCATGTGCATTCTCGGAAGGGCTTTCTTGATACCTAATCATGCACAACATTCCGTACTTAGGTAGTAGTCATGTCTCGAGAGGATCGAATGAGATATCACTAAGGAAAGAAGTCACCTCGGTCTCAAGAGCTCTAGCTCATGCTCACGTCATGGGTCCTCTTGGCACTTGGTGAGACGATGGTAGGTCCATGGGGATGACCGTAGGATGCTCCGCATCATCTCCCCTCCCTTGGGAAAGATCCGACCTCGGATCGAAATCCTCATCAACATGGTACGGGGAGAGATCGTTGACGTTGAAGATGTCGCTCACGGAGTACTTGTCGCATGGAATGTCGATCTTGTAGGCGTTGTTGTAGCCTTCAAGCACCTTGAAGGGTCCATCGGCTCGTGGTAGAAGTTTGGACTTGCATTCGTTGGAGAAGTGTTCCTTGCAAAGGTGTAACCACACGAGATCTTCAATGTTGAATATCATGGGTTTCTTGTTGATGTTGAGCTTGGTCCTAAGTCGTTGTACTTGGCGCCTCTGACTCAGGCGTCCTCGCCCAACCCGGCGTTGGCGAGGGCACAAGCACCCAACGATGCCCATGGAAACTCTCAGGAGGTTGAATGGACGGGGTGGTGGTGGGGCAGTGTACCTGGAGTGGGGCGGAGGCGACGCTCTCACAAGTGATGCGCGCAGGACGGGGGGCCCGGCAACATTGTCCGCACTGCCACGACTGGTGGAGGAGACGACGCGTCGCTCCATGAGCTCCCCCCGCCGTTGCTGCCTTGATCTAGATGGAAGCGGCGCACAGCAATGTAGAGAGCGACCGCACCGACGTCGCTCTCGTCGCCGTTGGAGCTGGAGCCGCCGCAGTCGTCGGCCATGGACCGGAGTTGGAAGAGGAGAGGACGGATCAGTAAGAGGACAAGTCGGATTGGGAAGAGGAGAGGACGGAGAGAGTATAGTGGACTGAGATCTAGGGTTCATCTGATAGGATATATGTGGGCCGGGCTAATCCGGCGAACGCGCCCGGGCGTGTCCTGGCCGCTTCGTATTTGGCTGGATATGAAGGGTGCCGGTCAGCTCAGACGTTTGAGGGTTATTTGAGGAAGCCGTCTGGATCAAAATTATGTGACCGTACGATGGCTGAGCAGGCCGCCCGTTTGTTTGAGGAGAGTTTGGGGCGCACTAGCTGTAGATGCTCTTAGAACGCTCGTTCTCTGGTACGACGTGGAACTTTATAATGTCATACTGACAAGACACGTGGTTTGACTAGTGGTGGCACGCGTATCGAGCAAGTGCCTGCAAATTTGCAGGTAGGATTTGGACAGATCCTCCCAACGGTTAGTTTACTAGAGCACTCCTGCCACCACTGATTAGGTTAGTGGCAAACAACGACGATTAGCTGCTGATTCCAACACTTTGCATGTGCTGCCTTAAAAATCCAACAAGGCTTTGAAAATCATGAAAGGTGTCGTAGACCAGCCAACCCGCTCTTGTCGCACTAGTGCTACGTCGGCAAAAACACAAATAGAAAACACACGTTGAGCTGAAATAAAGGAAATTCATTACCATGTGTAAACTAAAAAGGAAGGTCATCGAGAAATTCCGAGCTCGTGCACAGGTGTACTTATGTACCACTTTGAGATCCTCAATTGCCCTATAATGGAATGGAAACCATACTACGCTGCGTTGTGAGAAACTGTGTGTTTTGTGTGGATAAGCGCTAGTTGTCTTCAACTAGTCGTTTGGAATCTGAATTACTCCTCCGTTTCTAAATATAAGCCTTCTTAGAGATTTCAATGCAGACCACGTATGAAACAAAATGAGTAAATCTATACTCTCTCTATACACACACACACACACACACACACATGTAGTCCGTATTGAAGTCTCTAAAAGATCTTATATTTAGATAAGGGGAGTACTTCTCAGCACTACTTCATATATCCAGCACTATACTATACGTTCTACTATACTCATCTAAAATGAAGAAGGCAATTTTGTGGTCTGCGTTACTTTCACACGAGGGCAATCTCAATCAACAATAATTCCACAATAATTAGTGAATTGCCCAGATATTAAACACCTCGTGCTCTCCATCTAGCAGTGACAGGTTAGCACTTAATTATGAGTTTTTTATGAAGACAACAGTCTCCCGAATTCTAGATGGTGGATGTATGACGTAGCATTTTTTTAAAGAAGGGTCATCCTTAGCCTCTGCATCTGAATAATGCATGCAGCTATAAGAACAACGTAGCACATATAGCGTATCCAAATTTAATTGGCGACCTCATGAACACACGACTAATTTTAAGATGTGTCAGATATACACGTAAAGAAAGCGCAGCCGGGCACCACAACGACCACTCTTGCTATCAAGTTGTGACACTTACTGACTGTGCAATCCTAATGTTGGATACATACTTTGTATCTAAAAAGGATAAGAAGAAAATGAAGACGGCGAAGACGACATGCATATAAGCGACATGATTTCAGGCTTTTTGTGCTATTGAAAGGTTGGTATGACAATTACATGTGTGGAGGCTAATCATCCGGTCGTGTGTCCATTTCCGAGTCACACGTGCACCAGCTACTTTCTGGTTGACCAGAGCAGCTAGCGAGAGTACGTAGGACTACTAGTACAGGGGAGAGCACTATTATTGGATCCATAACTAAATAGGAGTATTTTTCACATTGTATTTGCTTGTAGTTTCATTTTACATTGTATTTGCTTGTATTTTCAGATATCGATATTTTCTTTCGTACATTCGGTCAAGCTTAACAAAGTCCACTTAGCACAATACTAACACGCACTATGTTTTAACGTCGATGGAATGTCAACTAAATACAGGAGCACCACAACTTAATATTATTATCCGACGACATTGTCAGATATGGGTCTCCGTCCCATGAGGGAGAACCAAATCATGACTTAATCATTGGAGATGAATTGCCATGTACCTTTCAAAACGAAATGTGTTGATGCATACTAGTACTACTCTACTTTGTTTTGCGATAAGGACATTTTATATGTTGCTTTGTTTGCACTATATGTGGTATTTAAGGATGAAATACCTATAGTAGTACTTAGATAGGGATGTCGCCTCTACTTTGACAATGATATTCACAAGCTGCACTTGGCCCTAGCTAGCTTCAAGGATTTCATTAGCGCAGTCTAGTGACAAAGCATCTATATATCGTCATGTCACTTGTTGTGAATAGGGGTGATCTTGTTATTTAGCTCATGTCATGTGATCATCAAACAGCTTGTGTTTTGTTGTTTTGCCAGTATTTTTTAAGCTGTTGTTTTGCCAGTAGTACTATATGGTGAGTGGGATGTCCATTTCCATATCCCCCAGTATGAAGGATGAAATTACACATAAGTTGGGAGAAAAATGTATATTTGCTTGCTGGGGGTCCTAATGGTTTCCAAGTCGTTTGGAATCTGGATTACTTCTAAGTACTACTACATCAAACATTATTGTAGTATACATTATACTTCTAGTGTTCATTCTTCAATCAAGAAGGAAAAATTTGTGGTCTGCGTTAGTCTCACATGAGTGTGTTGCCTAGAAATTAAACCGTTCCTACTCTCCAGCTAGCAGTGATAGGCTAGGACTTAATAGAGAGGTCGGTACCGAGATGACAGTCTCCCATATCCTCGATGATGGATATACGACGTGGTTCATTGCGCAAGCCAATTTAGTCGCAGACCGTGCTATCATAAAACTAATATTAAGACATGTTTGATGTACATGCAGCAATAACACGACATGAAGCGACAACGACCACACTAGCGTGAGGCGTGACACTACGACTGACCATGTAATCCTAGTGTTCGATATGCACTGTGTATCTAGAAACGATAAGAAGACCCAAGAGGACGACGACAACACACATAGTGGCGCCGCGCATACACATGCAAGTGACATGATTTCAGGCTTTTTATGCTATCAAAAGCTTGGTGTAATAGCTACGTGCGTGGAGGCGGATCAGCAGTTCGTCTCCATTTTACAGTCACACATGCGTCGACAGCTCTCAGGTTGACCATATTCAGCTCCACACAAAAGAGATCAGCCTCTCTCGAGCCCATCATTACATAATCATCATGGTTCGTCGTTGTACGAGTTACAGTACGATGTGACACTGATTTGGATGTGCCTACGTGGGATACTTGCCTCCTCAACTTTTGCAGGTCCATTTCCGCCAGATACTAAATGTCACTATGGTCTATGGTTCATTTATTCGGTGCTGGTTCTACCCCTCATGTCTTGGCTAAATAAAGACATGGTACAAAACTTACATATTATCCACCGCAAAGATTACGAATGTGAATGGTGATTGGTTAATACCAGACTTAACAATAAGTTGTGAGACTAATAGATTTATCAAGACGTTGTCTGCACATGTGTGCATGCCACTGCGCTTGTGTATCTTCACAGTTTAACCAACATAGACACTAATTTCTTTTTAGCCCAAGACATATGCGTCTTTGTCACACGAGGGCGAACCCAATCATGACTTGATCATTTGGAAGCTGAATTGGCATGTAACATTCAAAATCAATGGTTTTTTTTAAGGATTCAAAATCAATGGGTTGATGCAACTAGTAGTACTATACTTTGTTTGCGACAAGGGCAATTTATATGTTGCTTTATTTGCGCCTCTACTTTGACCATGATGTACAGCCACCACCCATTTATTTTTTGAGGGAAATATCAGTAACTCTGCTGCATACTTTTTATTGGTTTTGTAAATTTATAAGTACAAACAAGATGGCTGATAAGGCCAACTCAGCAAAAAGTAAGAAAACTAGCTTCAATGATTTCATATGCAATTTAGTGACAAAGCATGTATCGACACATCACCTGTTGTGAACATTGGAGGACCTCGTTTTTCTCTCACGTCGTCTGATCATGAAACAGCTTTGTGTTTTGGTGCTTTGTGAGCAGCCCTATTTGGTGAGTGGGATCAGGGGCGGAGACAGGGGGGACGAGCGGGGGCCAGGAATCCCCCAACGATCGAGAATTACTTTAGCAGGAGCTGCTAATTAGCGATAGATTTGGCTGATTTCACGTAC
>NC_057798.1:10614129-10618473 GCF_018294505.1 Triticum aestivum
ACATAAGATAAAGGCCCATAAGAAGGCCCAAGACCATGAAGTCCCTTCGTAGAATCCTACACCAGAGTCATTACGAGGCAATTAGCGCCGCCGGCTGCCGCTAGGTTATTTCCTGCTTTCCGTTCTCGTCTTCTTGATGGCTCCCATCTCTCGATCAGATTCGATTCAGAGTAAATCAGACTATCCCGATGTCGTGAGAGGCAATCCTGTAGGCTGCACCAATGGATTCTCCTATGCTCTAGCTAACTACCCAAGGTTAGCACTAGTGGCTACTGTCACCAATCTCTCTCAACTCCATCTTATATATGACAAAATTGTACTTTTAATTTAATTTACTAATGATTGTAAGATCAACGATGCTAAGTTCTCTCGTGACAAAATTAATAATCTTTTTGATCGTTTGTTAACGAGAATATTTTGATATATTTTTATGATAGGACCGTTATTGATCTTATTGAGAATTGTAGATCCCAATTTAGATTAATACAAATATAACTATGTTTTATTCCATCGAAGTTACACATTATTATACGGACCGCATTTTTTTTTTCGCTTGGCCCCCCCTGTACCTAAATCCTGGCTCCGCCCCTGAGTGGGATGTTCTTTTCCATTTCCTCTGTGTTGCCTATGTGTTTAACTTATTCTGCCGCGTGCGCCCATATATGTAGTGCTATACGCATGAATGTGTGTTCAATGTTCTTGATGGAGCATGGTGTGCCATAGCTGGACGAGTGGATTTCTTATTTTTGTCAATTAGCAGGACCAACTTTACCACATTTCAAGAAAGTTCAGGCCTTCCTTTTGACAATTGAAAAGTTGTTAGACAAAACCTCAAGCGACACACACACACTACATTATCATATTTTTGCTGCAAAAGGAAAAGTGCAATAATTTATGTGAAAGTAAGATCATACACGTACGTTCCATTTGGAAGAAAATAAGCACACCCACACATAGTGTGGAAAACAACTAAACTGCACTGGATATCATGCTTTTTTTAGTGCTCCAAGAGAGGAAGGGAGAGTAAGACATCCAGGACGACCAGTGTACTAGCAAATTAGCACCGGAGACTGGAGTACATTGTATATGCATCTGCAGAAGAAATAGGAGCATTCACGACACGAAGGTTGAGCTGGCTTTATCCCGATAATGCGTGTTGTAGCCCGGTCTCCAGGCAGCTCTTATTTGTTTTAGGCAGAAACTTGATTTCATACATCTGAAGAAATTTTGTGGTCTGCGTTACTCTCACATGAGAACAAGCCCGGTCAATAATAATTTCATACTTCCTTCGTAACATAATATGAGACATTTTCTTGGACATTATGATAGTGTCAAAAAAATATCTTATAGTAAGTTAGAGAGGGAGTAATAATTGCCATGTTGCCCATAAATTAAACCCCTCATGCTCTCCAGCTAGCAGTGACAGGTTGCGACTTGCCCAGCAAATACGTTTTATATCGTGGGATGGAGGCACTAGTAGAAAAGGGGGCAATGGTCCAGGCCGGGTCAGCCCATTAGTCCCGGTTCAATCCAGAACCGGGACCAATGGTGGCATTGGACCCGGTTCGTGAGCCCCGGGGGCCGGCCGGGCCACGTGGGCCATTGGTCCCGGTTCGGTTGGACCTATTGGTTCCGGTTAGTGGGACGAACCGGGACCAATGCGCCTCGCTCCTGGCCCACAACCATTGGTCCCGGTTGGTGTAGTGAACCGGGACCAAAGGCTGCCCTTTAGTCCCGGTTCATGGCACGAACCGAGACCAATTAGTTGCCTATATCTACCCCTCGCCCGCGAGCAGAGCACTCCCAGTGCTCTGTTTTTCGTGGCTGGCGAGGGGAGAGCTTTGTGGTGCTCTAGCTCACCTCCTATGCACACGAGGTGTTCGATGGAATGCCCGAGCCACAGTACTTAAGTTTTCTCCTCCCCAAGCTCGACCTCCAAGCTTCATTTTCCTCAATATTTGTCTAGGTTTAGCGGTCCATCACGTCCCGTCCCCGTCTTCACCGCCGTCGATCGCCCGCGCCGATCTTGTCGCCGGCACCACCGTGGTGAGCCTCTTGTTCTTATCTTCTTTCTGAAAGGAAAAAAAATCTTACTTGTATATTTATATTGATACTTGTATAATTTTCTTACTTTTATTATTGCATCTTATATAGTGCGATGGTTTTGGTATCCGCTCCCGTCGGCCCTCGTCCTGTCTATGATTCAGATGTGGTATATATTATCTTTTCATAACTATTGGTTCATTTATTGTTTATGACAATTATGCCGACCAACGTGACATAGATTTTATTAATCTAGGAGGTTGTTGAACCGGAAATTCCAACCGACCCTATTGTCGAGAGGTTAAATTTAGTTGAAGAAGAATACAATTTGTTGAAGGAAAAAATTAGAAAAAATTGAGGAGGAGAAGATGATATTGGAGTTGCATGTTTGCACGAAAAAGACGGCATGCCTCCAAAGCAGTATGAAGGTCCTGCCAGCTATGCTCTACCAAAGAAGAGAAGGAAATCTTCTTTGAATGTCTGCTTAGTATGAAGGTCTCGACTGGCTTCTCGTCTAATATAAAAGGAATAATAAATATGGCAGACAAAAAGTTTCAGAACCTAAAGTCTCATGACTGCCACGTGATTATGACGCAACTGCTTCCGGTTGCATTGAGGGGGCTTCTACCGGAAAACGTCCGATTAGCCATTGTGAAGCTATGTGCATTCCTCAATGCAATCTCTCAGAAGGTGATCGATCCAGAAATCATACCAAGGCTAAGGAGTGATGTGGTGCAATGTCTTGTCAGTTTCGAGCTGGTGTTCCCACCATCCTTCTTCAATATCATGACGCACATTCTAGTTCATCTAGTTGACGAGATTGTCATTCTGGGCCCCGTATTTCTACACAATATGTACCCCTTTGAGAGGTTCATGGGAGTCCTGAAGAAATATGTCCGTAACCACGCTAGGCCAGAAGGAAGCATCTCCATGGGCCATCAAACAGAGGATGTCATCGGATTTTGTGTTGACTTCATTCCTGGCCTTAAGAAAATAGGTCTCCCTAAATCGCGGTATGAGGGGAGACTGACTGGAAAAGACACGCTTGGAAGGGACTCAATAATATGCAGGGACGGATATTCTTGGTCTCAAGCACACTACACAGTTCTACAGAACTCTACCTTTGTGACCCCGTATGTCGATGAACACAAGAACAGTCTGCGCTCCAAACACCCGGAGCAGTGCGACGACTGGATTACATGTGAATACATCAGGACTTTTAGCAGTTGGTTGGAAGCACGTATCAGAGGTGACAACACTGTTTGTGATGAGCTGTACTTGTTGTCCAGGGGACCATCTTTGACCGTATTGATTTGGAAAGGATACGAGATAAATGGGAATATATTTTACACGATTGACCAAGATCAAAAGAGCACCAACCAAAACAGCGGTGTCCGCTTTGATGCAACAACCGAGAGGGGAAAGGACACATATTATGGTTACATAGTGGACATATGGGAACTTGACTACGGAGTAGATTTTAAGGTCCCTTTGTTTAAGTGCAAATGGGTCAATCTGTCAGGAGGCGGGGTACAGGTAGACCCACAGTACGGAATGACAACAGTGGATCTGAAAAATCTTGGGTACACTGACGAACCGTTCGTCCTAGCCAATGATGTGGCACAGGTTATCTATGTGAAGGACATGTCTACCAGACCAAGAAAAGAGAAAAGATAAGGAAGCGAATACATCATACGATGAGCCAAAGCGCCACATAGTTCTTTCAGAAAAAAGGGACATCGTGGGAGTGGAGGACAAGACAGACATGTCTGAAGATTATGAAAAGTTTCATGAAATTCCTCCCTTCAAAGTCAAGGCTGACCCCAGCATCCTGATAAACGATGAAGATTATCCATGGTTACGGCACAATAAGCAAATGACACAAGCGAAGAAAAAGTGAAGACTTTCTCCCGCAACTATTATGATGATACCATGCCAACTTTGTAACTGACGAGTATGATACCATTATCCGTTTTGTACATGCACATGTTATATGGGTCAATTTATGATACCATGGCAACTTTCAACTTTTTCATAGTTAATGTCTTATGGTTCGGCCCTCGTAATAATTAAAAATAGCAACAATAAGTATTTTGTTGTAAGTAGAAACAAAATAAAATAAATGAAGCAAGAAAGAAAACAAAAAAACAAAAAAAGTGTTTTCAAATTTGAAAACTAATGGCACTAACATAAAGTTTATAATTTTCCTAAAACTAAAAGCAAAAACAATTAAAAATAAAGCAAAAAACAAAAGAAAATAAATAATGCAGAAAACAAAAGAAAAAAAACAACAATAAGTAT
>NC_057798.1:10620246-10620982 GCF_018294505.1 Triticum aestivum
ACCCCGTCACCGTCGCCGCGCGCGCCGCCCCTTTCCCAACCCCGTCGCCGTCGCCCCGACCACACGCCGCCGCCTTCGGTCTGGCCGCCGGCGCCCTTTCCTCTTATTTTTTGTGCATTTTATGTATATGTTCTCTGTGTATATATGTATATGTTCTCTGTGTATATATGTTCATATATGCAAAAGTTAGATTTTAGAAAAAATTTATATATGCAAAAAATTATACATATATGTAAGTATATATGTATGTATAGATGTATGTATGTGGATACATGAGGGGGGTCGATATACCCCCTCTCCGATAGCATTTTTGTGCATTTTAGGTTAGTGTATATATATGTTGATGTATATATGCAAAAGATAGATTTTTAGAAAAGATACTATTTTTTCTGTTGATGATATGATGATGTTTTTTTTCATATATGCATTTTTTCATATATGTATTTTTTTTTTAAGTTGTTAGTAGATATCGATTTTAGGTTAGTGCATTTTAGGTTAGTGTAGAGGAGAAATTTAAAGTAAAATAAGGAAAAGGAAGAAAAGAGGAAGAAGGAAGAAGGAAGAAAGAAGAAGAAAAAGAATGAGAGGAAAAAGGAAAATAAGAAGATGAAGAAGAGGAGAGGAAGAAGAGGAGAAATAAATAAGAAGAGGAAAAAAGAAGAAAAAGAAGAGGAGAAGAAGAAAGGAATAGAGGAGAAGAAGAAAAAATAGAAAAAAAATTCTATTTTTTCTTCTT
>NC_057798.1:10621463-10664530 GCF_018294505.1 Triticum aestivum
ACCCTAGAGAGAAAACGATGTTGGTCTCCTACCCCCTCCCGTCGCGCCCCTACCCGACAAATTAACTCTCTCGAAGCGTTGTTGTGTCGAGGCGACCCCAAACCCTAGAGAAGCAGCGTCGAGGCCACTAACATGATTCCTTATTGTGATTAGCTGGCTAGTTCTACGTTTGCCACTAGTTCCATCTGTACCATATATAATCATGTTGTAAATATTTGCAGAAACTATGGAGCACTGCCGACACGAAGAAGCAGAAGCGATATTGAGGGACATAATCTCAAATGGAAGGGATGAAGTTGCGTCATTTCTCCTCGACACCATTGTTGGTCAGCTGGAAGAACGGGGTGAAGAAGAGGGCTATGTTCATGATGGCTTCGGCCCATTAATGCCGGTACAAGAACAGGATTATGTTCATGATGGCTCCAGTGACACAATGGAGGAACAAGAAGGGGACCATGCTGACTGCTCCGGTGACCGAACCGAGCCCGGCCAGGTATATATATATATTAGTTAAGCCCGTGCTGACTAGTTAATTGATGCTTCCATTGTTTTGGTATATGTACATATATTAATTACTCTCGTCTTTCTTCCTTATAATTTCTAGCCCTCCGGATCGAGCACGACTTCGGTAAGGAGACGAGGCCCAAAGAAAAAGTTGAGCTCGGATGAAAAGTTTGAGATCATAGAAATCGCGCCCGACGGCGAACGGATTGAACCCATCCGGACAAGGAAGGCATTTTCTTCTCAGTGCGGGGTTCTTGTTAGGGAGAAGACCCCGATCAGCATCCAACAATGGTATAAGCCTAAGGAGGAAGACCCTGAGGTGTCTTATGTCAATGATACGCAGAAAGAATATATTTGGGCTGAGCTGAAGGCAAATTTCACCCTACCGCCAGAGGAGGATCCGGAGAAGCTAGTTAAAAAGGAATTAATCAAGTCTTGTGCTCTTAAGAAGATGGCAACCCTAATGAGGAGGTGGAGGATAGAGCTGAACCAGTTTGTCAAAAATAAAAAGACACCAGAATTCATCGGCAAATATGAGAAGATCAAAGATCACTGGCCCGCATTTGTGGCCCACAAGACATCGGAAAAGAGTAAGAAGATGTCGGAAACAAACAAGAAAAATGGTGCGAAGAAGACGCTTCACCATCGCACGGGTTCAGGTGGCTACCTGCAAGCCCGGCCTAAGTGGTCCAAGGCTGAGAATGATCTGCTTGAAAAAGGGATCGAACCAGAGACAATGAGATGGCCAGACCGTTGCCGGACTTGGTTCTTTGGGTCTGGTGGAACCTTGGACCCTGTAACAAGGTTTTGCCAGTGGACGGACGAGCAACTGGAAATACCAGTCAAGAACCTTCGACACTATATCGATGCAGCGCAGCGAGGGACATTCATTCCAAACATTGAGAAGGACAAGCTCACAATGGCCCTTGGGAACCTGAGCACCCTGGACGGACACGAGGCACGCCAGGCTCCATTCCGTGGAAGGTTGGTTTTCCGGACGCAGGGGGTTACAAAACCCACGAGAGGAGGAAGAAAGTGGAGCAGGACCAACTGCAGGCGCTGCACGAAAGGGTAATGGGGCTACAGGATCGAGAAGAGGAACGAGAAGCAGCAGATCGCAGCAAACGACCTGCCGAAGCTTCCCCCGAAGCTACCCCGCCATCTCAGCCGAGAAGCAGCGTGGCTTCCACCGAGCTGCTTCAGCCGGAGCATGTCTTGACGGCTCCTGCCAGCTATCCCGTGGATGGTATCACGGAGTCTCAAAATTGCCACATGATGGCGCGATGGATGACTTTGAAGGTTAAGGCGGCTGTTGGCCAAGTTTATCCTAGTGGACCCGGCACAACTTATCACTGCCAGCCGATTCCAAAAGGATATGCTAAGGTGATGGTGGATGAAATAACGGAGGGATTTGAGGACCTCGTGCTTGACCACCCTACCGGTGAAGGGGAGACTAGGCTGGGTTCTGCTCTGAAGACTCCATGCCTATGGAAGAAGGAGCTCATCAACCTTTTGAACTGGACGCCTCCGCCTCCTCCTCCTGCTCCGGCGAGTCAGGGCACTCCGCCTCCTCCACCGCCTCCTCCTCCGGCGTGTGACGATCAGGGCACGCGTGGCGGCACTCCGCCTCCTTCTCCGGTGCATGGCGGCACTCCGCCTCCTTCTCCGCCTGCGCCGGCGCTCCCGAGCAGCCAGCAGCATCCTCCTTCTCTGCCTCGCCAGCAAGGGCGGAAGAGACCCGCCGCCGCCCCGGCTGCTCCGGCGCGTCGTACTCCTTCTCCTCCGCCTCGTAAGCAAGCACGAAAGAAGACAGACGCCGCAGCCGCCCCGTCTGCTCCGGCGTCTAGCAGCACAACCAGAGGCGGGAGGCAATACAAATACGGTCCATCATCTCTCAAGCCTCTAGAGAAGTTACCGTACGAGAGGTTCGAGGAGGAAAACGATACGATTGTGCGGACCCACGTGAAGGAGTTCTTTGAAGGGGTGAAAGAAAAGAGACATCCACCTCCGGAGGAGAAGGTAGATCCGGTGAAAGCAAAGCACACTATCGGTGCCCTGAGGAAACCACCAAAGTTTTTGTCGAGAACCAACTATGAGCGCATTACTGAACAGACATATCTCCAAGCCCAGCGGTCGGGAACTACTGTCAGTGCTAAAAGGTCAAAAGAACAAGCAAAGGGGGAAAAATTGCCCAGCTCGGCGAATAAGCACAACAATCGTGCCCCCCGCTCAATGTGTCTAATGCTCCGGGGACGGTGGCCGGTTATGGCAATCTTGACGATTACCTGCCTGACGATGCACTTCCTGATTTCTTGGAGGTGGACGAACACAGATACGAGTACGGGAAGCCTCTCGTCAAAGATGAAAAATCTCTGACAACAATGATGCGAAGATTCCATAATTGGTACATGGAAACCTGCAGAGAGTCTGAGGGTAAGAATGCTTTGTATCTGCATATTAAAGAGGAGCACGATCTCGTTGCAAATGATCTGTTGACTGTTCCATTTGAGGAGTTCTTCGAGTTCTTCAATCAAAAGGCCCTCGATAAATTAATGGTCTTTTGCTACTGCCTGTAAGTACTATTTCTGTCATTAAGTCTCTATATATAGCTCGACTCTTTCATTGCATGTATTTATAGTTAATTATCCTCAATATATTATGCAGATTGAAGATCGTCGAGTGCAAAAAACAAGAAATTTATGATATTGGGTTCATTAACACAAATATCATAGATGTATTTCTGGTTGAAAAGAACGTCAAAGAGGCCGAGGACAACTTGCTATAATCGTTGATAAAAAATCAAAACAAAGATATCATACTCTTTCCTTACAACGACCCGTGAGTGTTACTGTCGTGTGCATATTCGGTTTCCCTTATTACTCAAACGAGCTTATAGTAATGTAATTGATGAGTTATGCATGCGTGCGCAGGTACCACTATATTCTTCTGGAGATTAAGCTTGAGCGTGGACTAGTAACCGTCTTAGACTCGAGACGGAAAGATCCCAAATCCTATGCGGACATCACTGAAATGCTCAGCAAGTAAGTTCAATCGATCATTATCGCACCATATCGGCAACTTTTTGTTCATTTCCTGATATCTCAAGTAATAATAATAATTTTCTTTGTTTGCAGGGTTTGGAAACAGTTCACCGCAGAAGCTCCGGGACTGCCGAAGGAGCTGACATATAAATGGCCGAAAGTAAGTACTACTGGCTAGCTAGTTGCACGCATCTCCCGTTGATTCTATAGCTATACTTTCATCAATGCCATTTATAATGCTTCATTATCAGTTTGATTGACCTCTATTTCTCGTAAAGTGCTTGTGGCAGGAGGAAGGGAATGATTTCTGTGGATACTACGTGTGCGAGTTCATCCACACCGCGACTTTGAAAAACAAGCGGGGCTACTCTCAAAGACAATATGAAGTGCGTAAGCAATAATATTCACAATTTCTTTTATTACACCATCATTTCTGTTGAGTTTCATTCATATATATGTATTAATTAACCCTCTTCTTCAAATTAGACGTGGCAGATGCGGAATGAACTCCTAGAACCAGATCGCATGAAAGCAATTCAAGAGGAATTGGCGGGATTCTTTCTTGATCACGTCATCAATAAAGCCGGAGAATACCATGTAAAAATTGATTTCAAATGCTAGGGGTTTGTAATTAAGAGATCTTATACATATTGTACATGTATGTAGCCAGTAGCGTCGGATACAAGATACGAAAACTTGTTGTTCGACCAATCTCTCGGAGAAGGAGAGGTCGATCGATCACTTCTCTCGGTATGCATGACGAACTTCTGTACTGAATGGTTCTCTCGATCACTTATGTATATATAGTACGTAGCGTCGACCAAGCACGGACATAAGAGAGGACACTTCTCTCTATTAATTAGCTAGCTAACACAATATATGAAACACCTAAATTAACCCCCCAAAACCCCCAACCTCCCCTCCTTTCAAAAAAAAAAACAAAAACCCCAGCCACTGGAATGCTGACGCGTGGATGCCTTTTGGTCCCGGTTGGAGCCACCAACCGGGACCAAAGGCCCCCTGACTGGGCTCGGAGCACAGGGCCACGTGGAGGCACATTGGTCCCGGTTCTAGTTTGAACCGGGACTAATGGGTGGAGGTATTAGTAACGGCCCATTAGTCCGGGACTAAAAGCCCTTACGAACCGGGACTATTAGGTGTTTTTCTACTAGTGAGGGATCGTAGTTATAAGGTCGCTACCAAGGCGATAATCTCCCACATTTTACGAATCTGTTAATCGACGTCTGTATTACATATGCGTCTTTTTCACACGAGGGAGAACACAATCATGACTTGATCATTTGGAAGCTGAATTGGCGCGTACCTTTCAAAATCAATGTGTTGATGCATACTAGTAGTACTATACTTTGTTTGCGACAAGGACAATTTATATGTTGCTTTATTTGGAGTCTATTTGGTATTTAAGGACGAAATACCTATAGGAGTGATTAGATAGGAACGTCACCTCCACTTTGACCATGATGTACATCCAACACGATTTTATTTTTTTGAAGGGAACAAACAAACTCTACTACGTACTTTTTATCGATTTTGTAAAATGATTAGTACAAACAAGATGGCTGAGAAGGCCGACTCAGCAATCAGTAAAAGAAAACTAACTTCAATGATTTCAGAAGCAATCTAGTGACGAAGCATCTATCGACACGTCACCTGTTATGGACATTGGAGTACCTTGTTTTTTTTCCTATTGTTTTGATCATCGAACAACTTTATGTGCTTCGTGAGCAGCCCTATTTGGTGAGTGGGATGTCCTTTTGCATTTTCTCTGTGTCGCCTATTTGCTTAACTTATTCTGCCGCGTGCGCCCACATATGTAGTGCTATACGCATGAATGTGTGTTCATTGTTCTTGATGGAGCATGGTGCCATAGCTGGAGGCGTGGATTTCTTATTTTTGTCAATTAGCAGGACCAACTTTCCCACATTTTCATGCCTTCCTTTTGACAATTGAAAAGTTGTTAGACAAAACCTCGAGCGACAAACACACTACATTATCATATCTTTGTAGCAAAAGGAAAAGTGCAATAATTAATATGAAAGCTAGATCACATGCGTACGTTCCATTTGGAAGAAAACTAGTGGTTGTGGCGCCGCTTAAGAGAAAGTTGTGCACACGTTTTCATTTTAAAAAATATAGAGAGTTCTTGTCTCCGTCTAAAAAAACACCCCGAAAAAAATCCTCACTTTCATCTAAAAAAGAAGTAAAAAAAATCACCATCGCAACCTACCAGCAAGTGCCACTTTGCGTAACTCTCCATTTAAAAAATACTAGAGGTCCTCACCTTCACCTAAAAAGAAAAAAATATATTTAAAAGATAATCCGCACCTTCATCTTTTTTTTTAAATATTTCTCACCGCGGCCAACCAGTTTGCACCACATGGCCGGTTGGCCGCCCTTCACGCGTAGCTTAATGAGTTTATAAGTGCACCCACACATAGTGTGGAAAACAACTAAACTGCACTGGAGATCATGCTTTTTTTAGTGCTCCAAGAGATGAAGGGAGAGGAGGACATCCAGGATGACCACTGACCAGTGTACCAGCAAATCTGCACCGGAGACTGGAGTACATTGTATATGCAGAAGAAATTGGAGCGTGCATGACACGAGGGTTTAGCTGGCCTTATCCCGATAATGCCTGTTGTAGCCCAGTCTCCAGGCAACTCTATATTTTTTTTGGCCAAAAACTTGATTTTATACATCTCAACAAATTGTGTAAAAAATGTACATATACATATAAAGGGATGCGACATATAAATGTGTAGTATATGCATATAAATCCCCAGCAGTATATATCATACGCGATGTACACAAGAAAGACAAATATATGTATAAACATTGACCATCCTTTTGTTGTTTTATTAGGACCAAGATTTTGTCTTTTTGCGTAGGCCATAAATCATGGTATTTTTAAGAAATTTTACGTGCATGTAACAAACATATATATCTTAATCCGTGCAAGGAAACTATCTCTACCTCTGTCAACTTTATTCAAAACTATTGGGGGTCCTTCTCGTCCTGTCATACCAATAGGAAGAAGGAGTTACCAACAAAGGTAAGGAAAGGGTAGATGGGTTTTATGATACCATTTAAGTGAAAGAAAAAGTTGTGAATTGGTAGCCTCCCGATCCGGAGTCCATTAAGATTAATGCTGATGCAAGCTTTGTGGAGGCCATTAGCTCTGCGAGTGTGGGTGTGGTTGCCAGGAACCATTTGGGAGAAATGATCATTTCTTCTTGGGAATACATTGGGGTTTGCAATAGCGTGGATGAAGCGGAACTTAGAGCGACCCTCGCAGGGCTTTACATCGGTATTACTCTACACAAGCCCATCATTTTAGAAACTGATTGTTCTTTTATGGCTTCCTTTCTAGGAAACAATTATTTGGGCAAGTCTTCCCTAGTTGATTTGAAGATGGAAGCATTGAGCATTTCTAGGTTCATGACAAGTTTCAAGATATCCAAGATTAACAGAAGGGCCAATTGGGTGGCGCATGAGATTGCTAAATTCAGTTATGTTAATAGGTTTGATGGTGTGAGTCTTAATAGTATTCCATCCTGTGTGGCTGAGGTTGTAATAGACAATTGTTATATTTTTAATTAATTAATATTTGGGAGGGGGTTTCAAAAAAGAAAAGAAAAAACTAGTAATAAATAGCATTTTTTGATGCTTTCAAAATACGGTGCTCCTTGAACCCAGTCTCTAAAACGCTCCTTATCCTATTATCTTGGTTGGAAAAGGGCCACATATGATTTGGACAGTGAAATCTATGCCTTTTTGAACAATTGACCGGGTTAAAGATTAACTTTCATAAGAGCGAGTTGTTCTGCTTTGGTAGAGCCAAAGACGAACAAGAGTCTTATAGGCAATTGTTTGGGTGCGAGATGGGGAGTTTACCTTCCGCATACCTTGGTATTCCGATACACCATCGTAGGCTGACAAACAGAGAATGGAAGTGCATCGAGGATCAATTTGAGAAGAAATTGAGTTGCTGGAAGGGTAAGCTCATTTCATACGGAGGCCGTTTGATCTTGATTAATTCGGTGCTCACGAGTATGCCTATGTTCCTCTTATCATTCTTTGAGGTCCCAGTTGGTGTTAGGAAAAGACTGGACTTCTATCGGTCGCGCTTCTTTTGGCAGGATGATGAACTTAAAAGAAAATACCTGCTTGCTAAATGGGACATCATCTGTCGACCGAAAGACCAAGGGGGTCTTGGTATTGAAAATCTTGAAGTTAAGAACAAATGCCTTCTTAGTAAGTGGTTGTGGAAGCTTTCTTCCGGGACTGAGGCCATATGGGCGCAGATCCTCCACGGCAACTACCTCCAGACTAAAACATTGTCCCAGGTCACAGTCAGGCCGACTGATTCGCCTTTCTGGAAAGGACTAATGAAAGTCAAACAATCATTGTTCAATAGGATGAGGTTTGTTATTGGAAACGGTGCAAGTACACGTTTCTGGGAGGATACTTGGCTTGGAGACTCACCTTTGGCCATTCAATATCCGTCTTTATATCAGATTGCTCAACGCCGTGAGGTGTTCGTGGCAACAGTATTTCACTCTATCCCCCTTAATATCCAGTTTAGACGGACGCTAGCGGGCAATCGTTGGGAAGAATGGCTCCATCTAGTTAGGAGACTGCTGGAGGTTCAACTTTCTCACCAACCCGATGAATTACGCTGGAAGTTGACTAGATCAGGAGTATTTTCAGTTAAATCAATGTATATTGATATTATTGATTCGAACTCCATTCCAACTTCCAATTATGTCTGGGCTGTCAAAGTCCCTTTAAAAATTAAAATGTTTATGTGGTTTGTCCATAAACAAGTTATTTTAACAAAGGACAACTTGCTAAAGCGTAATTGGACAGGACCTAGACCTACTAGGTGTAGTTTCTGTGATCGGGATGAGACGATCAAGCATCTTTTCTTTGATTGCCCGTTGGCCAAAGTTCTTTGGCGGACGGTCCATATTGCTTTCAATATTACTCCACCGAATTCTGTCAACGCATTATTTGGGACATGGCTGAATGGGGTTGAGCCTGACTTAGCACGACATATTCGGGTTGGAGTTTGCGCTATATTGTGGACTATCTGAAATTGCAGAAATGATTTGGTTTTTAATAGAACATCACGGATTCATTTTTTGCAGGTTATTTTCCGAGCTACAGCAGTCATCCGTTCGTGGTCGCTACTCACTCCGATGGAGGCCAGGGAGCATTTGGTTACTGGATCCATCCGTTGGGAGATGGTAGCTCGGGATATCTTCAACCGGTTTGGTTGGCGGTCATGTAATACGATAGGCAATTAGTTTACCTATCGTTTTTAGCCAGCCGGTTGTGGCGTCTTTTCCTAGCTAGTTTGTGTATCTAGCCTTTTAGGCTCTGTGTGAGCCGTCTTTTTCTTTTTTCAGATGGAGACTTTGAAACCTTGTTGGCACTTTTTATTTTTTTGTTAATAAGATAGCCGTATGCATCATTCTGATGCAGAGGCCGGGGAGCCCCCTTTTCGAAAAAAACTGGAGAATCCATTTGACCGCGTGATTGACTGCTTGTTACTATTGTAAAACACACATGTGCACGTTTCTACGTGGATGGGCACTAATCCAAGCACAGGAAAAGGATCCTGCGGGGTCTAGAAGAAGAAGAGGACAAGCGAGTGGCGCTCGTGCAACCTGATTTGATTGATTGATTTTTTGATTAGCCAGCCTCATGTAACAGTACCTTGCTGCATACTCCAACAGGGGAACTGCATGCACCTACTGTGCACAAAGCAACAGAAATGTGGAAAGTGAACCGTCCTCTCTCTATATATATACTCCTTCATTTGAGTGTGGTATATATGAGGGAGGGTGGGAGGGAGTGCACATGTACGAGTGTGGTAGTACTAGTACTAGGCAGCCAGCAGGGTTCTTCGTTCGTAGACTGATGGGCGCCGCTCCGGCCGAGCGTGTGCCTGGAGGTACGCTAGTACACTCGCCAACACGCGCTGCTGCACGGGACGATGCATGCCCGCCGGTGGCCGCTTGTGCTGAGCAACCATTGCTTTCTTGCTTGCTTGCACACGCGCGCGCGCGACCACATCGCCTCCTACAGTCCAACAGTGCCTGCGGCTACGGCACAGCCCGCACGCGCACGCGCACGCACGGGAGACAGCAGACCCAACAGTAGCCTGCAGGCCACACTAATTGTGTGGATTCAGCAGTGACTGCTCGCTTGTACTACTGCCAGTAAACAGAACAGCACTATTGTTAGTTAGACCCATCACAAAATTCACTATTGAACCACGAGGTTACACAGCATGACGCAAACAAACCCTCATGGTCAGTGGCGGAGGCAGGAATGCATATAATTGAACGTTGGGGAGGGCCGGCTGCAGGTAACAGTAAAAAGATGTCACTGTTCATATGCATATTACCAAGGAAATTAGGATGTTGGGGAGGGCCCGGGCCCTGACTGCCCCCGCCACCGTTCATGGTTGAAACCCCTGAAGTCCATACCTTGTACTCACCGATCCCAGCCTAAACCAACCCTATACCTGTTTTGCGGCCTTGCGGGACAATCCCGACCAGGATAGATACGGGCCTACATGTAATACCCTTCTTCTACACCAGCCCTTTTCCTACTTTGTTGTAAAAAGAAAATCTTTCCTCGTATTTGCCTCTCTCTCGTGACAGTTGCTCGTCCCAGCCCATAGCCATTTACCCGAAACCAGCTCCCCCCATCCGCGCGCGTCCATGTCCATTGTATTTGCTTGATATTTCAGATATCGCCTTTTGTTAAGTAAACCAATGTTTTGTCAGACCAAATTTTCTATTCTGAATTTGTAATAAATAGTTTTTACATTTCAGATATTTTGAGTTAATGAAAAAAAATTATTCAATATTTTTACATTAATTTAGATTTCACATATTTGAGAGAAGCATTTTTTTAGAAATATCAATATTTTTTCATTATTTGATATTGAATAATGTTTAAAAATATATATGATTTTCAGATATTAATGAAATTACTCTATATTGAATATTTCATAAATTATTCAAATATTCATTAATTTAACAAACTTCTAAAAAATCATGGATTAAAAATCCTTATGAATAGAAAAATTATTCATGAGATTGAAAATGTACATAAATTAGGAAAAAACAATATTCACGAGTTTAAAGTGTTTTCCCAAATTTCAGAAGATAGTCATATAAAAATATTGACAAATTTAATAGAAAACAAATACAAAACAAAAAAGAAAAGAAAATTTTAAAGGCCAAAATGAAACAAAACCAATCGAACCAAAAATAAAACCAAGAAAATAAAATAAACAACAGAACCTTCAAATACCACCCATGAGGTGCTGCATTTGCTCAACTGCCTCTACGATATGCAGGAAAATGAATCGTCATAACAACTCTTCAAAGAAAAATAGAATAAATTCCACAAATGAAAAACGGCGCGGTAAGACGCCTGTCCCTCTAGTAAGAACTATTATGCACTATATTTTTACATGGAGGAAATGTCAATGAAATACAGGAGCACTACAACTTAATATGGAGTGCCATTCGTACACCTTTGTATTGTCCTACATCTGGAGATTATTACCAGACCGACGAGGTGGCTATCGAAAGCTTAATTGCCACCTTTTGAAATCAATGCGTCGATGGATACCCCATGATAGGTTGCTTTATTTGCAATATATTTAGTATTTATGGATGAAATACATGTACCATTTTGATAGGAATGGCGCCCCAACCTTGATGCCGATAGGAGTACGCTCCTACCCATGATGGTCCAACGTGGCACAATAAGAACACAACACATGTCACCCATACATTCGTCCACTTCACTGGTAAAGTCCAGTCAGACTAGCCACAATGCATAGTAACATGCACTAGTAACATACACAAATCCCTAGACTATGTTACTACCTTCATAGTGGGTAATAACATAAGTGTGGTAACATGCAAAGTTTCATTTATTAGGTTATAAACTCATATTGCATTAGGACATGTGATGTTACAGTAACTAGCTAAGTTACTGTAACTACCTGTCTCCTCATTAACTCTTTGCCACATAAGCAAATTTGCTGAGTTGGACTCGATGCTACTACTGAAGTTACTCCCACTGTGGCTAGTCTCAGCACGTCACTTTTGTGAACACTGGAGGATCTGTTCCTTTTCCCCTGTCATTGGATCTTTGAACAGCTTTGTTTTTGGTCCTTTTTGCCGGCACTATGTGGCGAGTGGGATATCCATTTTCATTTTCTCTGTGCTGCCTATATATGTTTTAATATTCTGCTACGTGCTATCAGCTCTACTAGTGCGCTAGGCACCTGACCCTCGAGCATGCATTTGTGTTCAAAGACCTAACGGTGCCATGGACTTAAATTTGACAATAAGGCCAACTTTTCCTCAGTTCAAGAAAGTTGATGGCTGCATTTTTGACAATGGAAGCCTTCTTAGACAGATCTGGAACGGCATGCACCATATATTGTCATCCTATCATCACAAAAGGGAGCACTCTTGTGAAGCCAGATGACATATGATCTATAGCATTGTTGGAGATACATGTTTACATTAGGAGTGACTGGCCAATTGTTACCAGCCCCATCTCATCGTGAAACTAGCCACAACACGTACGCATGTGCGCATCGATGGGTATACAGCAAAAGTAGAGGTGGGACCGTTGAGAGAAAGACGTGAGAAGAGGACAGGCGAGAGGCGCTCGTGTAACTCTGATTTGATTGATTGGCCAACCAACTACATGTAGTACCATAGGCCCTGTTTGGATGTTAGAATTAGTTTGGGTTAGTTTGAACTCAACTAACCAATAAATATCCAAACAGGAAGGGTTAGTTTAGGTTAGATGCATCTAACCCACCCAAAAAAACTAACCCATCTAAGAGGTGCTATTTGAGTTAGTTCTCCTCATGACCCTATCCTCCCATTCCAACCCCATCGCCTTCCCGCGACCCGTCTGCCCGCCGGTAAGCAGTCACGGCTCCTTGCGCGGTCAGTCCCCATCGGCCTCGGCCAGCGCGGCTCCTTGCGCAGGGATGGCAGATTCGGCAGGCGGGCTGCGCGAGAGGCCAGAGCGGCTCCCTACCGGCGCGTCCCGGTCTACCTTGGTCAGCGCAGCTCTCGGTCAAATGATTGAGAAAGAGCATTTATTGCCAATCTAACCTTGACATCCAAACACCTTTTTGGTTAGAGTTAGTTCAGGGTTAGTTCAGAGTCAGAATCTAACTCTAACCTCTAACTAAGTTAGAGTATCCAAACAGGACCCTAGATTCATGTTCTCCATCCAACACGAATATGAAAAGCAGCAGAAATGTGTACTGGTAGTACTACCTTCATGTGCACCTCTGTCATCAACAGAAGAAGCACCTCCGGAGTCCGGACGATAGAAATATTTTCTAGATACGTCTGTTTGAACAGACATGTAATTTCATACTGAAAAGACCGAGTGAAGCGAGACATTCCCCGCTGCCTGCGCATGTGAAATTATTCTATCTTTCCTGCTGCTTGATTGATAGCGCACGGCTGGATCGGATAGATATGGATATGGACGCGCATGCGCACGAGCGATGCCGACGCCGACGCGCTGCAGCTTGCTTGCCTGTGCGCAACAAATGCCCGTACATCAATGTGCCGCACGCGCGCACGTCGCCGTCTCGACGATCGTTGATCGGCAAGGAAGGAAGTTTCCTGCTTTGCGCCGATCGGTCCATCCCTCTGCAAGGAAGAAAGGGCCACACCATATACGTACAGAAATAAATGGATGGAGTAATGAGCGGCCATGCATGGACCATGCAAGAATGGCTCCATGCCCATCACCTACCTTACCTATAACTTAGGTCCATCCATCCATGCGCGCCTTGGCCCCAGCACAGCACACCGAGCTAGTATAGCATAGCCATAGCTAGCTAGCCGGTGCAAATGTCAAACAGTACAACGCCACACGCACTATGCATCTCCTCTGTTCGACTTCTCTTGTGCTTTCGGGTACGTACTATTGCTGCCGCGTGCACCGAACCTAGCCGATCCATCCACCCATCACCTGCTTGCCGGTTGCCGCCTTCATTGCTACCAACACATCCACCTCCGAGATATACATGGCATATGGCCGAGCGCCCGACCCACCCCTCCCGCGTCGCCCCCGCAGGCGACGGGGAGGGAACCCTAGTCGCTGCCGGTCTCCTCCTCTCCTCCCGCCCCATTCCTCCCCCGCCGCCGCCACAGGGCGCGCCCAGGCAAAGCCTGGCCGGCGCCGGCGCCGGCGGACCTTCTCGTCCCCTCGCGTGTGGCGCCGGTGCGGGCCGCTTCCACGGGCCAGGGCGCCGCGATTGGTGGGTCGCAGCGGGCGCCATCCCGACGACGACGACGACTGGTGGCTTCCGCAGCGCGTCGGGCTGCTGGCTGGAGGGGCGTGCTTGCTGCTCATGCGCCCCGATCTGGCGCTGGGAGCTGTGGGCGGCGCGGGCCGTGGGCGGCACGGGGTCGCGGCGCAACAGAGGTGGGCGCCCTCCTTCTTCCTCCTCTCTGCTCGTTGGCTAGGTGGAGCTTGAGGGCGGGGCTGGTGGGTGTGGGTGCTTGTTGTGGCATGGTCAGATTTGGCCGGATCTGGCCCTGCTCGCCGGTGGGCGGCCCGGGGTGCTGGCAGCGGCCGGTCGGGTCGCTGCACGGATGTGGGCTGCCACGGCGTGATGGTGGCTCATGGCGGTGGTTTGGGTTGTTTCACGGCAGCGGCCGGACATCTCCGTGCTTTCGTCGAAAGGCTGGCCCTCTTCCACCTGCGGTCCATCTTCCGTCTCGCGCCCGGTGCCGCGGGACTGATCTCGTCTCGTGCCCGGCAGCAGGACCGAGCTCGTCTCGCGCCCGACAGCAAGACCGACCTCGTCTCGCGCCCGGCTGCAGGACTGAGCCCGTCTCGCGCCCGGTGCAGCAGGACAAGGAGATGGAGGCCCATTTCGGCCGGCCTCTTAGGTCTCGGCGCTGGGGGTCGCCCAGGGATGCGAAAGCCGGGACCTTTCCATTCGTCTCTTTGGGTGGAGTAGTGTGCCGGTCTCGGGTGAGGTGGTGTCAAGGTCTTGGATGCCAGGGCAGCGGCCCTGGAGGTGGTAGCGCGGTGTGCTCATGGGCAGAGCTCGTGGCTTGGTGCTGCCTGGTGACCATGGCCGTGTGGGCGGCATGGATGCCGGGGTGTGGCGTTCGGTGGTGGTGATTGTTGGCCGGGGTGAAAACCTGCTCTATCTTCGGACGGACCGGCGGCGGCGAATCGTTACCTTCTTGAAGGTGTCGTCGCGGCCTTCATTGTCCGTCGGGTTGCTCCAGAGGAAACCCTGACCTTCGTGTCGGGCGGTGGCGGCGCTCCGGTGTCGTTCCCTTCCTGAAGGCGCCGCCTTGGAGCCCTTGGTTCGCCATATGCAGCTTCACTTCTTCGCGGTGGCGTGTTCACGGCTTAGATCTCCGGTTACTCGGGGTGGTGTTGCTGCGCTCAGCATCTTTACATCATGCCTTGGGTGTGTGGGTTGTGTTGGCGTGCGGTTGTACCAGGTTTGTTGTGGATCTTTGCTTTATATATAAAGCGGGGCAAAAGTCTTTTTCGATATACATGGCATATTTGGTGGCCTACTTTTGTGCCATAAGTATGCCAAATTGAGGCAAACGTTTAGTTGCAGCCAGAGTGATGACATGCCACACTTTTTCAGTTACATTCCGCACCTGTCATAGACTCAGTTGCTAGCCAACTTTTGCCACAAGTGCGGCGATGAATTTGGCCACCACAAAAGCTGTGGCATGCCACACTTGTGAGACACACGTGTGGCAAAATATGGATGGCAACCAAATATGCCCACAGTGTTAACAGGCTTTCGCCCCGTGATGGATACCTCGAGCTAGAACATCCACAACGGGTTTCTCTTCCCCCTCCCCCTCTCCTTTAGTCCAGTTGCTTTCGGTATTCTGAGGTTGAACTCTGTACTGGATATTTCCTTCAAGAAATTATTATTAATGAAAAAGGGTGTGAGCTCACCTCCACGTCCGTGGGACGTCGAACTGTGCCCACATGCGCACGCACGCATGGGCGCCCAGAGCAGCGACAGAGGCAGAGTAATTGTGCAAGCAGCAACAACTCAATCGTACACACAACACATGTATGATCTTCCCAGCACTGCACCGTGCAAGGAATGGGCGTGGCTGTGCCGTATCGATCGTACCAACTAATCCAGTGATCGGCTCGAGATCTGGCCAAGCTGTTTGACCCACCGGGACAACAGGGATTCATCAATTATAGTAGTACAGTACGTACTACCAGCTTTTTAAGTCGCGTCACGTAGGGATTCATCAACAGGGAGCCCCCAACCATCACATCATGATTTACTAGAAACATATCCAAGCCTCTGCAGCAGCTGACCATCACATCATGATTTACTAGCCGTAAAAACTTTTTTGAAAGAAGTAGCTATAACTTTGTAAGTGAAAAAAAAACGATTTTGACACTTGTAGTACAGTGCTCCAGTGGTCAATAATTTGAGAGAGGGAGAGGGACAGACAGAGGGTGCACGAGTGGGTATGCATGTCAGGAGATCTGGCCACTGGAACCAGCCCCGCATGCGGTAGGGCCCAACCTGGTTTTATTTAGAGGTAATAGCACTGCAGGTCCCTGAACTTGCATGTCAGGTGATGGTTTGGTTCTTGAAGTTGAAAAAGTGGATTATTTGGTCCCTGAACTTGTCATGGATGTGCAAGTTTAGTACACATCCAATTAGAACTGGCCAAGTGGATGCCAAGTGGCCTGGCTGGTCAGCGCCGTGAGTTTTTCAGTTAGCCCCCTGCCTTTATCATGAATCAACCCGCACTACTACACAATGTGGCACATGTGTTGGTATATTCCTTGGCATATTCTATCCTGTCGGCAGCTCCCCCTCCACTCGCTTGCTCCCGCTTGCTCCCTCTGCTCCCTCGCTTGCTTCCTCTGCTCCAGCACGTTGCCGCCGTCCAGCTCGCCGGCGCCGCCAGCCCGCCGCCATGGTTTCTTGGAGTGAAGGATCCAGCTCCTCGTCCGACGGCTACTCCGTCACAAGTGAGGTTAGTTCGTCACTACCAGCTCCTCTAGCAGTTTAGGGGCAGTTAGGGTTAGTGCAAGATTTGGGAATTTTGCTGACTAGAATGTGTTGTAGGCTCCTGCTCCTGCTACCGTTTTCTGCTCTGAGTGGAGAGGCCTTGCTCCAGATCTTGCAGCTCGATGTGAACACAGTTGTGTGTGTGAGAAGTTGGTGTCCTTTGAATCAGTTGATAGTGGAAGGAGGTATCTTGCTTGTGCACAAAAGGTTAGTTAGATCTACAGTTAAATCCAAAATCTTGGAATGTTTCATCTTACTGTCATTTGTTTAAGAGTTTGTCACATCATTTTGTTTTTGAACTTAACTTGATTTTGCAGTTAACATCATCTTGTTTTTGAATTTAACTGAATTTAAATGAACTAACTGATAATGAAATGAACTAAACAGAACCTAATTGAACTTAACTAAACTTAACTAAATTTAACTAAACTTAAGTGAACTTATCTGAACCTAACTGAACTTAACTGAAACAAATGAACTTAACTGAACTTAACTGAACCTAACTGCACTTAACTGAATTTAACTGAACCCAAGCTTTTTTCATTTATCTAAAGTTGTTTTCTTTCTTATTTGTAGGAAATACCTAAATGCAACTTTGTGGAGTGGATCGACCCTGAATGGCCTGCCACTCTAAAGATGAGTTTAGCTAGGGTTTGGGGCATGTATGAAGATGAGAACAAGCTAAGGCTCAGGGAAAATGTAGTTAATGCTGAAGAAAATTTCAGGGTTGTGAAAGAGAAGGAAAAGATGGAAAAAGATCTGAGGTTTTTTAAACTTGATTTTGCTAAGATGGTGGCTGACAAGGAGCAGGCAATTACTGAGTTGGCCCATGAACCCTCTGAGCAACAAATGCAGATTGCTCAGGCAGTGGCCCATGAACCCTCTGAGGAGCTCTTCTTGCAAGCTCTCTCTGAGTCATGTTGTAGACCATACTGAATGGTGTGCCAATTGGATCCAGTAAAGGATCTGGCTGGTTAGGGAAGATGTTCTGCACAAATTTAGTAAAATTCAGTAAAATACAGTGAAATGCAGTGAAATGTAGTGCAACAAAATGCATTAAAATTCAGTGAAATGCATTCAACTGAATTCAAGTATTGTAAAATGCATGCACCTGAAGAAATGTTGGGTCATCATAGTTCTCATCAACCTCCTCTGCCCCTTCTGCAATGAGAGCCTCCTGCCATCTGTAATGCCCCTTTCTGTTGTGATCAACTCTCCCACAAATAGAGCAGTGCATTGTAGCCCCTTTTTTGTTCAAAACCCTAACACCATTCTTGATCTTCTCCTCTGGTGTCTTTTTCCTGTTTTTCTTAGGTCTACCCAGCTGTTTGGTGAACACTGGTGGATACACCTTATAGCCATTCTGTTTCTCCCACTCCTTAGGGTCTGCAAGAGGGACAAGAGTGTATCCATAAGCTTTGAGATATGTCTGAACAATATAGCACTCATGAACCAGTGTCTCTGGGTCAATTCTCTCCTCCCTGCAACATGCTATGGAATGGCCACATGGTACTCCAGATAACTGCCATCTCCTGCAATCACAAGTGTACAAGAAGAGGTCCACAGTGTAGCTATTGTTACCAGACTGAACTCTGAAGATTTGTTGGCCAGCTTCTGTTATATGGCAGTTAGCAGCAAACTCTGTGTTCTTATCTAACTTCTTCTTGATCTTGGGACATATTCTCTGGCCTGCCCACTTTTTAATAGCTTCTCTTTGTTTGCTAACAGTCATGTTCATCATCTTATAGAAAATGTACTCAAGCATGCTGAGCACTGGCATCTCTCTGCCCTCAAGGATGTAGCTGCCTACAGATAGAAAGAAAACATGTTAGTATGATATGATAATTAGCAGTAAAGATGGGTTATATGTTAAAATCAAAACAACTTGGCAAAATGACCACCAAAGTACCTATTAAAAACCTCAGAGTTATTGTTGAGCAGGATGTCACATTTGGGGAATTCACTGAAAAATGCTTTGCACCAAGTTTTCCACTCTAGTCTTTCAGTCCAGTGGAAAGCAGCTGGACTGTGGTCATCCATTTTCTCACAGTTTTCTCTCCACTTCACTTTGTTTGGAGATCTTGCAATTGCCCACAAGTCTTGCTTCAGTACCTCTCCTTTGTGCTTCTCATTGAAATTCTGGTAAATATGTCTGACACAAAACCTGTGTTCTGAATCTGGCCAAACTTTGTGCACTGCATTTATTAAACCTTTCTGTTTGTCACTCATGATTGTGAAAGGGGCAGTGTTAGTGATGCTGAGATCATCTCTGAGAGTGGTCAGAAACCACTCCCATGGACTTGTGCACTCAACTTCCACCCATTCCATTGCAATTGGGAATATGCAGTCATTGGGATCAATACCAACAGCACTAAGTAGCACTCCTTTGAACCTTGTTTTCATGTGACAACCACCAATGAAAATGATTGGCCTGCAGCCCTTTAGCCATCCTCTCTTACATGCATCATATGACCAGTACAATGTTTTCAAACATTTCCTGCCCAATGGAAATTTTGTATCTTTCACCACTGAAGTTGTGAGCAGAAATGTAGACCCAGGGTTTTTGGTCCTCAATTCTTGTCCATAGTCCCCAAGCCTACTGAATTGCTCTTCCTCATCACCATGAATCTCATTAAGTGCTTGCTTTCTAGCCCTAGCAAGATTCCATCTGTTAGGAGTAACATTGAATTCCTTAGTAATTTTCCTTGAAAATGTTCCAAGTGACATCTTCTGGTCATCTCTGAATTCATCCAAGAAAAACTGGCAAAGAAACTTGGCTGTCAAATCCTTCAACTTCCACTTTTTCTGAAAGACATGCTCTCCAAAGTAGGCATTGATGACAAATCCTCCAGTCCTGTTGTCCTTGCTAGCTTTAAGGAGCCATGGGCAACCTCTCTGACAGACAACCTCTAATCTCATCTTATCATTCTTGACCTTCTTGATTTGCACTCTGTTCCTTATAGAATAAGCAGTAAGGGCTTTCCTCAGCTCAACCACATCAGCAAATACCATTCCTAATTTAAATATAGGGGATTTCATGTCCACCTTGGAATTGAAAGCTTTGAACTTGTATTTCAGTTGCTCTTGCTCTTCAACAAAGAGGTTTAGATATTCATCCACAAGTACATAGTCTGGCTCCACCTCTTCCTCAACTTGCTCAGCTTCTTCATCAACATCAAAATCAATGTTGTCTTCATATAAATCATCATCTCCATCATCTATGTCATAATCACTATCACTGAACTCTGAATCTGAGAGCACTGCATCCTCTGCACCATTAGTTAGCAAAGTCTCTGTTTCTGTTCCATTAGCAACCAAGTTGTCTGCTTCTATGTTATCTGCTGCCACCTCTGAAATGGGCTCTTCAACATTTACTGAAATGAGGCTGTGAGAAGATGTTGCACTGGCTGCAACAACATTTGACCTCTGCATGGCTGCAACAACAGAACTGTGAACTGTTGGCACTGTCAATACCAACTCTTCCCTGCAATTACTGATGAAATCTGCATGGTCAACCATTAGTGCAAGCACCTTATGCTGACTACTAGCTCTGATCATGTGCTGCACATCCTCATAACCTCTAATTCTCAACATACCATCTGAAATCATTTTGTCAGGCATGCACCAATAAATTATGTGCTCGGCCACAAGATATCCCAACCATAGAAAGTGCTCTTCAATAGCTGAATATGAGAATGTGCCAGCATCAACATAGTCAATCACCTCCACAGAAGGATTACAATACTCCATGTTATTTCTTGGTCCACAGAAAAGCCTACCATGCTCAAGTTCTAGTGTAAAGAAAGGGGTGTCCACAGTCTGTCCCATTGCTGAATCACAAACTGCAGAAAGAAAGTGCATTATGTAAGCCAAAGCATACCACATCTCAAATAACCTCTAAGTAGATAACTGAACAGTAAAATAACTGCAACTCAACTTAATAAATTCATATGACTAAATTGTGTAACCTGCAAGTTAACTCCAAGCAGCAAGTTCACTTAATTTATCAGTTAAGTGCATGCTGCTAGTTCACTGAGGAAATTCATTTATGCATTCTTTTTGCAAGAAACAGGGTAAGCACAATCTTCAACCAAACTCAACCAACCACAGTCAACAATAGTATCTTCAAGACTAAATTCAGTTAACTAACCAAATTCAGTTAACTGACTAAATTCAATTAATTTAGTTAACTGACTACATTCACTTTACTGACTACATTCAGATAACTGATCTAGCAAAATAAAACAACAAAAAGGCATTCTAATTGTGTAGTGGCACTACTAAACTGCTGAGCAACTACTAAACAGCAGCACTACAACTACAAAATTCATGTTTTTAAAAGTACAAACATGCGCCCTGCTGTTCAATGTCAACCCTAAAACCAGAACAGATTTCGCACCAATGTGCTCTGCTGGTCAGTGTTAACTGGTCAAAATAATACATTGTGCCCGAAAGAACATGAAACACAAGAACCCTAGATTCTTGGCGAAATCCTAATTTTCACAGCCTAAACCCGAGCCTGAAATCAACGACCACCTCAATAACCAGCTTCGCAGCGCCGGAGGCTGTATAGACACAGAAATCCACTGTAAATACCCGCAATGCTATCCAAAGGGGGTGATCCGCCGGTGCTGCGGACGACACAGCAGGACGATCAAACCAGAGGAGGAGGGAGGAACAGAGCAGAGAGGGGAGGAGGACGCACCATAGTCGGGGGGAAAGACGCCGTGCGGGCGAGCTTGAGGCGCGGTCGGAGGAGGGACGACACCGCCGGTGTACTCCGGCGACGACGTCGCCATGGTTGCTGACGTCAGCCAGCACCCGGCGCACGCGGTCAGCGCGAGCAAGACAGCAACCGAAGCCAAGTGGATGAATGATTGGGGTGGGGAGGGGGACAAAATAAATTCAGGTGTTTTTTGCTTCGAGGTGGACGAGGAGTACTGCGGGTTGATTCGTGATAAAGGCAGGGGGCTAACTGAAAAACTCGCGGCGCTGACCAGCCCAGGCCACCTGGCTCCACTTGGCGAGTTCTGATTGGCTGTAGACTAAACTTGCACATCCATGACAAGTTTAGGGATGAAATAATCCACTTTTTCAACTTCAAGGACCAAACCATCACCTGACATTAGGGTTGCAAACAAGTCGAGTTTGAGCGAGTTGGACTAGGCTCAGCTCAGATTATACTAAAATTCAAGCGAGCTCAAGCTGAGTGAAGCTCAAGGTCGAGCCGTAGAAAGTGGCTCTTGCTCAGCTTGTATCGATCTCGAGCCGATCTCGAGCTATTTTCGAGCTAAACAATAAGATGATTTTATGAATAATCTAAGACATTTTTTCAAACATTATAGCCAACAATACAACATAGAAAGCCACTATAAAATTTGACTTATTCTCTCTCAACTGGCGAATAGCACTTGATAAACAGGGACCAATGAAGTAGAAAGATAGGAACATAAAGGTACGTCTGCTCTTAAACTTTGGCCGGGAATAATAGGATATTTGACACACAACTGACCACGCACCATGTTGATGCTAAATTTCTCATGCTTAATTAGGCCTCCGTGTTTCCTACTAGGTAAAATTGAGAAAAATTATACACGGCCTATATGGAAATAAATTATCTTTTTTAATAAATATCAAGATTATTTAATATAATTATATAACATCGAGCTATCGAGCTAAAATCGAGCGAGCTAGTGTTGGCTCAAGATTAACTCGTTTCTCCATCAAGCTACATAAAGTGTTCATACTCAGGTCATTTCTTGTCAAGCCGATCTCGAGTCGAGTCAAAATACGAGTCGATCTCGAGCGGCTCACGAGCATCGAACTTTTCTTGCAGCCCTACCTGACATGCAAGTTCAGGGACCTGCAGTGCTATTACCTCTTTTATTTACATACAAATACATGCTGCCACCCACATGCACCCAACAGCAGCAGTAGGTACCATATACCCCCCTTGGCCCATTCATTTCTTCCATCTACCATCATCCCAACCCAATAATCCAAAAGGATCTTCATCATCTTCGTCTCCTAAGCAAAGGCACGCGACTCCAGTGCATTATTAGCCAGTTAAATCACAGATCCAACCATGATTAACCTCAAAACAGCGTAACACAGCCCACGTAATCATTTGCATGCATGTGAACTGCCGGACCATCTGTGACAGCAAACTACCCTTGATCCGCATCTTCATTTTCAATTTTTTTTACAACAAATATGCCCTCCATCACCTTTAATTACGTGTCCGCTCTTAATCCAAGCACTGGCCGCCCGGGACTATAGAGTAAAAATGGTCCAATGCAAACCACCCCGTGTGTTTGCCGCCACAAAGGCAACCTCCCTCGCTCTAATTTTATTTCAGCAATTCACTTTACCAAACACCGTCCCGGGCACACATGATACACGAAACCACGTACAAATCTCTTTTCTGCCTAACTAGCACTGTGCAGGAGCAATCAGTAGGCGGACACGCGCACGTATCTTGCACATGGCGCCCATGCAACGCAACAACTTCCTTTGTAGTAATAATCTTTTCTTTTGCAATCCTCATGATTGATAGGATCGCATCGACGCACTGCTCAATGGCAAATCTCCAACCAAGATGAGCAACAAACAATTTTCTTTTCCGTTGAGTGTTTTTTTACTAGAGGATGGCTGATCACCTGTATATACAATCCCGGACAATTATGCTAAAAATGGAAAAGAAAAACTCTCACACGGAGCTCATTTAAGACGCTATGTGTAATATTCGATCTTAGCCGTCCATTGATCAAGGGTAAAAACTTGGCCATAACATTTCTTGTATATAAAATATAAATAAACGTAAAATATTATGGTTTCGAAAAATTTCCCCATGGTATTACGTCACTACTTCGGTTTTGAACCAAATGTTAGGTCTTCTTTGGTTTGGAGGAATTTTATAGGAATTTTATAAGATATGATTTCTATAGGAATAATTTCTTTATTGTCCTTTAGGAATAGAATCCTATTCCTATGCAATAATTCTTCCTATCCACCACATTTCAAAAATAAAAATAAATGTTAGGCTAGACTCAATGAAAACAAAATTATATCATGTGAACTAAAGGGCATCTCTTTTCCTATTCATATTCATAGGATTTGAAATGCATGACATCTCGTTTCCTATATGTTTCCTATTCCTATGGTATTCCTACCCTATGAATCAAAGAAAGTCTGAAAAGTCCCCGGAACTTACCAGCACTTTACACATTAATGCAATATGGAATGTACACTAATAAGTACATATTTATCAATTATTCAAATTAACTAACTGTTATTTTTTTAATTAACCAGTTAACTTGCCGATTAATCTCTACTCGTATGGTCACCAATAAACCGATAAACTAGTAAATCGGCCGATCAATAGATTAATTGGCCGATTAACTGTCCGATTAGCCAATTAATCCAGTACTCGCGAGCCGACCGAGCAGCTACAAGTTAATGCTTTACTCAACATTGGGTCTAAGACTATATTAAGTAGCACATGACCTTACAAACCCACCCATACAGAAAAATAAAATTACAATCACATTTCTTGGGGAGTCGAAGTCTTTTTCCTCCTGCATCCACCGACAGTGATGTCGCCTCTGGGTTTCCGCCTTGACGGAGCAAACCTTTTTCTAGCCCAGTACCTTGTAGAAGCAGGGGCCAAGAAATCGTTGATGTAGATTATAAGATGCCGTGAGCGCGATATGAGAAGTAAATTGCCGCCTCGAAGTAGAAACCATGAAGACCACAAAAGCCGACCAAATTAAGATAGGTCGACTGAAAATCTAAACCGACAAGATGCCGGATGACCCATCGTAACACAGCTTTACACACTCTCCGCCTACGATCAACACACCAACAGAATGGGGAAGAATATTATTCCTACTGAAGGATGCAGATGTGTCGCCTCCCTAATCAAGATGCCAAGACCTATTTACGCCCAGGGTCACGTCGTAGAGGCCACTTCTCCGACGACCAAGCTAGGTCGGATTGCAACGAATGTAGCCAGCACGCCGGAGCTGTGTTGGCAGCCTGGGACAATCGCCACCAACGCATGCACGCCAGCGTGCCAAGCAGGCGCCAGGGCACCACATCTTGGAAGGAACTCCTGGCCACCGCCACACTGCATTGGGGTTTGACTAACTGTTAATCAAGCTCGAGAAAACCTAACAATAGAGTTGTGTCATGTAGGAACAGCGAGACGCGTAAAACCACAAATAAATCAGAAATTAACCATGTGCATGCCATTGATTGAAACCTCAAATGAGCTCGGGATGAATAGTAAATCCGTAAAAAAATTCAAAAAACCAGAATTGTTTTTGTGGCAAACTTTGACAAATGTTTCAAGTGCTTGAAAAATTTCTTCCTGAGATGACTCCGTGGAAGCCATGTCACAAAAAACTAGCACTCCAAAATACTTTTAAAATAGCTTTCTTGGAGCATCTATTTTTTATTACTTTCATGGATTTCATTTCATGATAATTTTTTGCAAGCACACTTGTGAAAAGTTGCCATAATTTTAAGTTATTTTCTAAATAACTTTTTGATTTTACTGCTCATCAGGGAGCATTTGAGCACGGTAAGCGATAGTCCGCATCTTGATATAGGTCATACACAGAAGTTCGCAATCATCCCTTGCCATGTTTTCACGAAGGGCAACCTTCAGCCAAAGAGATAATAGTAGTATTATATATATATATTCCATTCCTTTCCTATTAGTCTGCATATAAAATTTGTCCGAAGTCAAATTTCATAAGGTTTGACCAACTATATAAGGAAAAAATATCAGCATTCACATGATGAAATCAATATCATTAGATGCATCATGAAATTAATTTTCATACTATCTAACTTCCGTATTGTAAGTGTTAGTATATTTTATGATAAATTTGGTCATACTTTACATAGTTTGACTTCAAACAAATTTTATATGCAGAGAAAAAAGAAACAGAGCCAGTACATGTAATGGACGTGTTAAATTAATTTACGAGCGGTCGAAAATTTAACAAAAATCATGCCTCTGCTTTGCCCCGGGAAATCAAAGGAGTAGGAGTAGCATGTGTGTGTACTAAAACCAAAACGAAAACAAGCACACATGGGGAGCAGCATCTCGGCAGGATGCCTTTTTGACCGGATGGCCGCAAACCAACACCCGCACGGACGGCGCGACGCCGATTTCGAGGCCAAGCATGCGCCTCCTATTTGTTGGTTTGTGTAGTAAATTTTTCTCTGGCTGTGATGCCATCTGACGATCTGACCCTCGTCTTGATTCGCTCGTCTCCATGGTCAAGACCTCACCTTGGAATGGGGACCCTCACCGGAAAAAGAAGAGTAATTTTCACAAGGGATAATTAGGAATCTCCTCCTCTGGTGTGGTGTGTGGCCTCGCCCGCCCTATATAAAAGGGGCACCTTCCTCTGCCTAACTCCTCCAGTATACAAGCACGCAAGAGCAACACTTGTTGCCACCACAGACGCCACCTGCTCTGCTTGCCTCTTGAACTAAAACAGAGCATCCGAGAGGCAGAGGAGTCGGAGCCAAAGACGAAGAAGTAAGAAGATGGCTCTCCTCTTGGTGCTCGTCGGGGTTTTGGTCGGCGTGGTGCTGGCGAGCAGCCTGCTGCTGCGCTGGAACGAGGTGAGGTACGGCAACGGCAGGAGTAAGGAGGGCCGCTTGCCGCCGGGGACAATGGGGTGGCCGCTGTTCGGCGAGACCACCGAGTTCCTCAAGCAGGGCCCGGCCTTCATGAAGCAGAGGAGGCTCAGGTACGTATGGTCGACCATGAGATGTTGATGCATTCTTGCTTGCTTGCTTCTTCTTCTTCTTCTTCTTCTTCTACTTCCATGGATTACTGCTACTAGTGTGTGGACTTGCGGGATTTGCGGGATTTTGTTGGAGATCAAGTTGGCTGGTTTGTGTTGTGGAAAACTCAACTAGAAATTCATGCTCTTGCTCCAATAATACAGAACAACTCACACTGTTTTTGCCCCTCTGGCTTGAACAGTCTACTCCTAAAAGTTGCTCCTGCCTACACGAATCGATGAGCTACGGAAATGTGCCGGTTTGGCAGCGGCTTTCCGGTTGTGCAAAGTGATGGGGAGAGCCGTGTCCCCCAAAAGCTCACATAATAACACACGCTCATCACTGCTCCAGCTCCCAAAGTACATACCATTTGTAAATTATGATACTATAGATCATCAAAAGAGAAACATCCCCATCATGCCCTCCCTTGCTTCTTCTAGAGAGAGAACTGAAATATCATTGCTCGTGCATAATGAATGAAGAAGAACAGAGAATCTTAGAATAATCCCACGCATAATCATAGCGTTTACTTTGCTTTCTTGCCATAGAAAAACACATACTCCCTCCATAAAGAAATATAAGAGCGCTTAGATCATTAAGTAATGATCTAAGTACATTTTATACTTCTTTACGGAGTGAGCAGAATATAATACTTTGAGCTTTCTTGAAACTACGAGGAATTAACATGTGTGCGCGCTGCTGCAGATACGGGCGGCTGTTCAGGACTCACATCCTGGGGTGCCCAACGGTGGTGTGCATGCACCCGGAGCTCAACCGCCGGATGCTGCTCCAGGGCGAGGCTGGCGGCCTCGTCCCGGGCTACCCGCAGTCCATGCTCGACATCCTCGGCCGCAACAACATCGCCGCCGTGCACGGCCCGCTCCACCGCCTCATGCGCGGCGCCATGCTCGGCCTCGTCCGCCCCGCCGCGCTCCGCACCAGCCTCCTCCCCAAGATCGACGCCTTCATGCGCGACCACCTCGGCGGATGGGCCGGCAGCGTCGTCGACGTCCAGGCCAAGACCAAGGAGGTCAGTACACTGTCTTCAATCAAATCTCCTAAGGCGTAGAGCCGTAGGGTACACAGGCCACCTTTAATGTTAATGGCAGCAACTACTTCAATGTTCACTCACTGCTTCACTCTGAAAAAATGGCTAGTTAGAAAACATAATCTGAAAGCTTGATGGTTTGCAAAATCGGTCCACAATTTGGGGATAGAATAGATGCATCTGCTCATGTCTACTGAGAATTTTTTGTTCAAAGACATTTCGTTTGTTAATTGTTTTGCCAGATGTACCTGGTGATAAAAATAGCCTTGTTGTAGCGACAGCATCACTCTACACATTCCAAAGTGGTTGTTACAGAGTTTCATAGTGCAAAAACAGAGTATCACATTTAGGGACATCATCATTACCCGATTTCCGTTTGCCGCTTTCGTGGTGGTTGCAGAGTTTCTTACAAGCATCTTCTCCTTGCATGGGCATGGCAACAGCATATCACAGAATCTTATGTCCTCATCATATCTAACCGACTTTCCCTTTCCCTTTCAGATGGCCTTGCTATCTGCACTCCGGCAGATTGCCGGCATCACCGCTGGCCCACTCTCCGATGCCCTAAAGACGGAGCTGTATACGCTTGTGCTCGGCACCATCTCCTTGCCCATCAACATTCCGGGGACCAGCTACTACCAAGGCTTCCAGGCAAGGACGAAGCTTGTGTCGATGCTAGAGCAGATGATCGCGGAGCGGCGATCAATTGGTCAAGCTCACAATGACATGCTGGATGCTCTCTTGAGAAGCGGCGATGACGGAACTAGGGAGAAGCTTAGCCACGAGCAGATCATTGACTTGCTCATCGCCCTCATCTACTCAGGGTACGAAACCATGTCAACGACTTCTATGATGGCCGTCAAGTACCTGTCAGACCATCCACGGGCCCTCGAAGAACTGAGGGTATGTTTTATGTGACGTAGTCTGAAAATCTATTTTGAATCCATGACAAAAGTCCATGTGCCTCTGGAGTTTACTGATGACATTTTCACTTCTGAATGCAGAGAGAGCATCTTGATATCAGGAAGGGGAAATCGCCGGAGGAAGCCATCAGCTATGAAGATTTTAAGTCCATGGCCTTCACTCGAGCGGTAAGTAGGAAATCAAACACACACAAAAAATTGAAGTCAGAGTAGGAATTTACTATGAGCATGGCATGATCATGATGAACTCATGGAGTCATGGATACTTCTACCATGCAGGTCATTCTTGAGACGCTGAGATTATCTACAGTCGTGAATGGGCTGCTGAGGAAAACCACCCAGGATGTAGAAATGAATGGTGAGATATGCTTGGAAATTGTACTACCACGTTAATTAGCATCTCCTAGGAATATATGATGTCAGTTATGATAATGCTATATTATTATTGATTTCTTCCAGGGTATGTCATTCCAAAAGGGTGGAGAATCTATGTTTACACGAGGGAGATAAACTACGATCCATTCATGTATCCTGACCCAATGACCTTCAATCCATGGAGGTGGCTGGTAAGTGAAAGAGCGAACAATTGTTAACTTACCATCCAAACACCAGAAAAAAAAAAGGCACCACCATAGCAGAGGAAGTTCTAATCTTTTGATACCTGCTAAAAATGTACAGGAGAAGAGCATGGAATCGCACCCGCACTTCATGTTGTTCGGAGGAGGCGGCCGGATGTGCCCCGGGAAAGAGGTGGGCACGGCGGAGATCGCGACTTTCCTCCACTACTTCATGACCCGATATAGGTGTGTCAACGTTTTATTAATCCACGCCGGTCCAATTGCGAAGGAGACAGCTCCAACATTAATGTTTACTGACAACAGATACTTGGCATCGGTCTTGATGTTGCAGATGGGAGGAAGAAGGCAAGAACACGATCTTGAAGTTCCCCCGTGTGGAAGCTCCGAACGGGCTGCATATCCGAGTTCAAGATTACTGATCTTGCAACGTACATTTTGCAGAATTTAGATAGATAGAACCTAGACGGAGCCAATGACATGAAAAATATTAGATCAGCCTTGTAAGAAATAGGAAGCATAGCCATATAGGGATAGAGTAGGTATTACAGATTTGCTAGGTAATTGATGCAGAAGGAAGGCCACAAGATGCACCTGGCGTTCTTCTGTGTGATGAGTGAATTCCTGAGCCAAGATGTACTAGCTTTAGTACAAAGTTAGTACGAAGTCGAGTCACTTATTTTGCGACGGAGGGAGTACTATTGCACAATACATGCACCATACCCCTCTTGGCCACCCATGTCATCCATCTACCGTCATCCCATCCAAAAGGATCTTCATCCAAGCAAAGGCATGCTACTCCAGTGCACTATGAGCTAGTTAAATCACAGATCCAACCATGATTAACCTCACAACAGCCCACATAATCATTCGCAGGCATGTGAACTGCCGGAGAGTCCGCGTCTTCGTTTTCATTTTTCTTACAAGAAATATGCCTTCGATTTGCCTTTCACTTCGTGTCCACTCTTGATCCATCTAGAGTGCAACCTCCCTCACTCTAATTTTATTTGGGCAATTAACGTTAACCTACACCGCCCGGGGCCGGGGCACACATGATACACACTACGCAAATCAGTAGGTGGACACACTCATGTATCTTGCACATGGCGCCCATGCAACGCAAAACAACCCCCTTTCTAATAATCTTTTCTTTAGCAATCCTCATGATTGATCGGATCGCATCGAAGCACTGCTCACTAGCAAATCTCCAACCAAGATCAACAACACAAGTTTTTCTTTTGGAAATGCTAAAAATCTGATATCGGTTTTTTAGGCATGGCAAATCCATGTTTTGTTTTATGGAAAATTATATTGTTGTGAGGATGACAATTTTCTTTGGCAAGCATGGCCATTTCTGGCCAAATACTAAACTTGACAAGGATTTGCCAAGCTTGCTAAAAGAAAGTTCTATCCTCGCGGCGACATAATTTATCATCTCGGACATTTGCTTTGCCGTGCTGCAAAATCTATCATTTGATTTGTAGCGAGATCCTTTTCTTTTTCGTTGACATTAAAAATACTAGCGGATGGATGATCGCCTATATTTACAATCCAAGATAACCTAATTTCTATGCAAAAAAATTTCTCTTACGGAGCACTTTTAAGACGCTATGTGTAATATTCAATTTTAGTCATCCATTGATCAAGGGTAATAATTAGGACATAAATGTTTCTAGCATATAAAATATAAATAAATTTTAAACATAGCCATTTCCCAAAAAAATGCAGAATACATTCAACTAAAACATTATTGTTTTAAAAAAAATTCCATGGTATTATGTGAGTACTTATGTGTTACCAAAGGTTGAAATGTGCCAAGAACTTACCAGCATTTTACATGTTACATGAATATGCAGTGTACCCTAAAAAAGACATTTCTATCAATTATAAAATCAACTAATTGTTATTTTTTTTCTTTTGCGAGAAGGCCTAAGACCATATATTAAGTAGCACATGTCCTTACAAACCCAACCTATACAGAAAAAATAAAATTACATTCGCATTGTTGGGGGAGTCAAAGTATTTTTCCTCCTACATCCGCCGACAGCTATGCCGCCTTTGGGCTTCCGCCTGCATGGGGCAAACCATTTTTAGCCCAATTGCTTGTAGAAGCAGCGGGCACAAAGTCGTTGATGTAGACCCGGAGAGGCAGCAAGCGCGATCTAAGAAGCAAATCACCGCCTTAAAGAAGGAAACAAGCAGGGCTTGTAGAAACCCTGAAGACCACGATAGCCGACCGAATCACGATGGTCTATTTGAAATCTAAACCGTCAGGATCCCGGATGACCCGTCATAGCACAACTCCATGCACCCTCTGCCTACGATTAACACACCAACGGAATGAGGAGCACATTATTCTTACAAAAGAATGGAGACGCCTCGCCTCCCTAACCAAGATCCTAATAACCATCGACGCCTAGGGTCCCGTCGTGAAGACCACTACTCTGATGACCAAGCAAGGCTGGGTCACACCAAATTTAGCCAGCACACCGAAGCTATGCCGCCAACCCGGGCCGGTCGTCACCAACGCATGCACACCAACGTGCGAAGCAGCTAGCCATGAGAGCACCACATCTTGGAAGGTCCTCCCTGCCGCCGCCACCAACGCATGCACACCAACGTGCGAAGCAGCCATGAGAGCACCACATCTTGGAAGGACCTCCCCGGCTACCCGCCACCACCGCCACCGTCCACCCACAGCGAGACGCGCAAAAACACAAATTAATCAGAAATTAGCAATGCATGATACAGATCGAAAGTCTTGATATGATCTCGAGCTCAAATGAGCTCAGGATGAATAGTGAAATCCATTTAAAAAAATCAAATATGAATTGTTTTTTGGGCAAACTTTGACATATGTTTTTTCATCATGAGATGACACCAAGGACGTCATGGCACAAAAACTAGCACTGCAAAATGCTTTTAAAAATAGCTTATTGGGAGCATCTATTTTTTCATGTCTTCCATGGATTTCATTTCATGATAAACATTTCCAATCACACAAAATATTTCTCAAAATTTACCACCTTTTTTTCTTAGAATTTTTAAATAATATTTTGATTTAACTGTATGTCAGAGGGCATTTGAGCTCCGGAGCCGATAGCCTGCATCCTGATATTATTCCCAATCATCCCTTTGCCTCCGTATTTTCACAAAGGGCAACCTTCAGTCAAAAAGATGATACTAGTATAATGGACATGTAATCAACTGTTAAACTAATTTACGAGCGTTCGGAAATTTTACAAAAAATTATGCCACAACTTTAATTTGCCCCGCCAAATCAAGGAGTAGGAGTAGCATGCGTGTGTGGCAAAGGTAAAATCCAAACAAGCACACACATGGGCAGCAGCATCTGGGCAGGATACCTTTTTGACCGGATGGCCGCAAGCCAACACGCGCACGGACGGCGCGACGCCGATTTCGAGGCCAAGCATGCGCCTCCTAGCATAGCCGCATGCCTACAGTTTTTTGTTGCCTTGTGTAGTAAAATTTTCTCCGGTAGTGATGCCATCTGAGGCTAACTCCAACGCACAACCCTAAAACGTCCGCCCGCGTCTGTTTGGGGTAAACGGACACAAATCGTGGCGGACACATGTCCGATTTCGGTCCGCTTTCGACCAATTCCTGGCCCAAACTTGGACCGCGTTGGCGGTCAAATGGACAACGTGTGGACGGGCGGGACGCGTGTCCTTGTCCTCCCCTGACCCGCCCGTCGGAGACACAACCCAATTTCTTCCTCCTCCTTCGTCACTCCGTCCTCGGCTCCTCGTCATGGCTGCCGTCACGCCCGTCACCACCTTGCTTTGCCCCGTCGATGGAGCAGCCCCTTTTCTTCCTCCCCAGTCGTCGCTCCGCCCTACGCCCGCGGTCATCCACCTTTTTTTTTGAGGTGAAACTAGGGATTTTATTCAACGTTCAAAACGGAAGGAATACAAATTATGTCTGGTAGAATCCCTAGCCACATGTGGCGACCCGCCGGGAGCGACGACGCTGCCTTAGCCAACGCATGCGCCTCAAAGTTTGACTCCCTTCTCTCAAAACAGAAGCTAATCTTTACAAAATCATTCATCCTCTCATTGATCTCACTAAGCAGAAAAGCATAAGAGGCGTTGGCACCTCTCTTGATGTCTGTGACTACTTGCATGCAATCAGAGGCTATTATCGCATGTGAAATATTAAGATCCCTGGCCAGGACAAGAGCTTCATTACATGCATGGGCTTCAAGGCTTGGAGCATCAGCTAGTCCATCAAGAACAATTGCCGAAGCTCCCATATAATTTCCAAATCTGTCCCTGCACACTACAGCTGCCGCCCCTGTGGTTCCTCGGCGAGAGATCGCGCCGTCCACATTTATCTTCACACACTCCTCGTCATCAGGTGGTAGCCATCTCGTCGGCCTATGTTGGATAGCAGGTCTCGGGCTAGTCACACTTTCAGCATTTGCCATGCCAAGTTCTTCAAGATAGCGATTAACGAAACTGAAAGTTGATAATGGGCTTTGATACTCATTGTCATGAATCGCTCTCCGCCGAGCCCACCATATAGCCCACATCGTGACAAGGATCTTGGCTAGATCATGCTGATGTGTGCTCTCAAACAGCCAAAAAATCCAGAGCCTCGCATCATCAGTTGTGTTAGATAACATGTGTTCGAGGATATCTTCATCACTCAAAGCCCAAACACATTTGGCCATACGACAATCAAACAAGGAATGCCGCCATGAGTCCACTTCTTCATTGCATATAGAACATGCCGGTGAAGTCGCCATCTTCCGCCTGTGGCGTACTGTCCCCGTTGGCAAAGACATGTGAGCCAACCTCCATACAAAAACTTTAACTTTTGATGGGATTTTAACTTTCCATATATGAGACCATGCTTTCTTCTCTGTCTCCTTGTTAGAATTGCTCGCTCGATGTTCCAGCCACTGCTCGCGTTGGTATTTGATACCTGAGATCATCCTGTACGCAGACCGTACTGAAAAAACCCCTCGCTTATCGTAGTGCCAAGCCCAAAAATCTTGTCGCACTCGGAAACTGAGTGGGATATTCATAATCACATTGACATCCGGCTTCACAAAGTGCTCCATGAGGCCTGTTCTACTCCACGTCCGTGAGGTTGGGTTAATAAGCTCCGAGACCGCTTGTGGGGATCAGGGGAGATAGAGCACAAAGGTTTTAATGCGTAGTCCCTCGGCAGCCAGTTGTCATGCCAAATATTCGTGTTCTCCCCCGAGCCGATCCTCTTTATTAGGCCCAGAGCAAGAACATCTCGTCCTTCTAACAGCGATCGCCAGACCTGGGATGGATGAGCTCCCAAGGTCGCCTCAAGAATGGTTCCATCCGGGAAGTATCTCGCCTTCAATACCCTAGCACTTAGTGAATTTGGCTCTTGCAGGATCCTCCACACCTGGCGTGCTAGTAGTGCAAGATTAAAAAGCTCAATATCACGGAAACCCATTCCTCCCATATATTTAGGTTTGCACATTGTTTCCCAAGATACCCAAGCCGGCTTCCGCTGCCCTTGTTTGCTGCCCCACCAGAACTTCCTCAGGAGGCTATTTATATGCTCACAAAGACCCCGCGGTCGTCCACCTTGCTACGAACCAACGGCCTCGACGTGCCCTTTTCGGCCGCGTCTCCACCACGCTCGCAAGGTGTTCGACGCTTTGCTTGCAAGGTACTTCTTTCACAACTTCATTTGTTCATCGGATGATTCGTCCTCGGACGATGAGGACATGATGGTGGCAGCATTGGTCGTCCATGACCACATCAGTAGGATGTGACCTCGGTTCAGGGGATCAATCCCCGGCCTTGAACCACATTAGGGAGAAAGGGCACCACCTCCTCTATTTCGATTACTTTGAGAGAGCCGCACTCTACAAAACGCATCAATTTCATCCCCACTTCCGAATGAGGAGGCATGTGTTCAATCGTATTCGGGAAGGAGTGGTTGCATATGACCCATACTTTGAATGCAAAGAGGACGCCCTTAGCAAGCGTGGCTGCTCTTCTTATCAGAAATGCACTGCGGCTATTCTCATGCTTGCATATGGAATTCCCGGTGATTCTGTGGATGAGTATGTTTGTATGAGTGATTCCACATCTCTCCTCTCAATGTATAGTTTCTGCAAGGCCGTGGTGGTAGTGTTCAGTCCTGAATACCTGAGAGATCCAATTTCTGCTGTTACAGAGTGGTTGTTGACGATTAATGCCGAGAGAGGCTTTCCTGGCATGCTTGGTAGTATCGATTGTATGCACCGAAAGTGGAAGCACTGTCTATTTGCTTAGTAGGGGCAGTACAAGGGACATGTGAAAGGTGCCACTCTTATACTTGAAGCTGTGGCTTCATAAGATCTCTGGATATGACATTTTTTCTTCGGCATGGCTGGTTCTCACAATGATATTATTAGTGTTATTCAACATTCTCCAGTGTTAGCAAGGCTTGCAGAAGGCCACTGCCTGGAGGTCAACTTTGAGATCAATGGCCACCATTACAACAAGGGATATTATCTAGCTGATGGTATCTATCCCTTATTGTCCATTCTTGTGAAGACCATACCCAATCCGTGAAGAGAGAAGAGTCAGAGGTTTGCCCAAATGCAGGAGAGTACTAGGAAAGATGTGGAGCGTGCATTTGGTGTGGTTCAGTCTCAATTGGGTATTGTTCGAAACCCTGCATTGACATGGAGCACTCAGAAGCTTTGGGGGGTGATGACCTCTTGTGTGATCATGCACAACATGATCGTTGATGATGAGCGTGAAGGCAGTATCTACGACTAGGGGTTTGATTTCCAGGGTGAGAATGTTGAGCCTGAGCACCCACCTCCTACAACCTTTGAACAGTTTGTCCAATTTCATTGTGAGTTGCGTGATCGGAACACTCATGCGTAGCTGCAAGATGACTTGGTTGATCACATTGGAAATCAATAGATCTATCGGTTTAATCTATTTTCATGTGCACAAATTTTAATTGGATTGTAATAAGAGACTATTTCGAACAAATGTTTGATTTAAACTATTTTTGCTATGCTTCATATTGTTGTACTTGGCCTCCGGTGGATGAGATGGGGCCGAAGATGCGGCCGCGTGTTGGGCGCCCAGCCAGCGCAAACCCAAATCCGGGCGAACACGTCCCCATTGCCATCCCCAAACGGACGAAATCCAAACAAAATGGACGTCCATTTGAGGCCTTGCGTTGAAGTTGGCTTGACGACCTGACCCTCGTCTTGATCCCATCCACCCTCCCTCCATGGTCTCTATTCAATTTCAACGTTCGACTTTTTTTCTCCACAAGTCAACATGCTTAAGTTTTTCCTCCGTACGTTACCATTTGGGTGTGATAATGAACACATCTATCTTTTTCTTCATATTTTTGCATATTTGTAAATTTTATTTTTGGCACGCAAGAGCATGTGCTAACTAGAGCCAAAATGAATTTCCGGAATTCCCCCAACTTCATATCGTCTTCGGATGGAAGTGTGGAGCTGAAAAACATCCTAACGAACGATGTTAGGGAGACTTTTACTGAAAAGTGATACTCGAGGACACATGTTTACTGACATTAGTCAAAATTGAATATGAGAAGTGTTAAAAAGGACTAAGTGCTACTCCCTAAATTTATCGCCGTTGCAACGCACATGGTCTAAATATTCAAACAGACAACACTCGCGCACCAACAGATAGAAGGGACAATGCGAGCATGATCGAGGGTTTCCCCACCACTAAATCTAAAAAAAAAAGATCCCCGCAAAAAAAAAGATCTTAAAAAAAAGATCGAGGGTTTCCCCACGTCGCTGCCACTCACGTTTCCTCTTCTCTATTCAATCTGGGGCCCCGTCACGCGGAAAAGAATTTTATGAGATCAGATCTCACGGGTTAGTAGGTGAGACTCATCCTGATGGATGACACGTGGCATTCACAAATCACAAAGCATCTACCCCACCCCCACCTGAAATCAGGGGGGAGAGAGATTAGATGCTTTGTGATTAGTGAATGCCATGTGTCATCCATCAGGGCGGGTCTCACTTGCTTTATATGAGACCTAGTCTCATATAATTTTTTTTTCAATCATCAAATCCCCCAAAAGGATAAGAGAAGCCGCCGCAGCACGGCCTCCTCCGCTATTGCTTGCCCCAGGGGCGCCGGTGAGGCCGAGGCCATACGGCGACCAGGCGCCACGGAGGGCAGCGCGGTTTTGCGCCATGGCCGCGGTGAATTGGCGCAGGATCAGGCGGTGGCGTGGGAGGTAGAGGCGGCGGCGAAGGAGGAGGTGGTGTCGCCGGTGATGGAGGAGGTGGCGTCGACGACGAGCCCTGGTCCTCCATCTTCTCTTCTTCAACCTTGATCTTTATGTTCATGTCGGGGACGGTGGGGTAGCCGTCGGTTTCCGCTGCTGCCGGCGTCCAGGAGGGAGGAAGTGCTCCGGCAATTCGTCTGATGGTTGCAGGTGCAGGTGCGCCTTGGTTTGCAGCGGCGGCCAGAGCGGAGGGTCCAGCCGTTGGTGCTTGCCTTGGCCATACCCACGGCGACGGTTCCTGGCGGTGCTTCTTGAGGGCCACTCCTTGCACCAAGACCATGACTGCAACGTGCAGCAGCACGGTGGCAATGGTATCATCATCCATCTAATATTTCTAGCCTATGAGTTTGTAGCACCTGGACATGAGTTAGATATTTGTATATAAAGAGCGGATGTTCTCCTTGAAATTTAATATCTGCCAAGGAATATCTTGCAGAGCCACATTTTCTCAATTGCTCATGTCCAGTAATTTTTAAAACGACTCACGCCCTAGTTTCAACATGTTTTTATTCAGCAAGACATGGATTGTCATGCGGTAGTTTCTAACATGCTTTGCAGAAACATTTGAATATGACACACGTCCCATCAATAAATCCCTCCTTGTGGCAGGCCTTAACACATGGTTCAGTCAGGCACCTAAAAGGGGTATAGCTCTCGCTGAGCTCCTTGCAAGTCTTGGCATCAAAGCCTACAAAACAAAGAACACAATATGGCCTATGAAAAAATAAATCCGATAGTGTTCTACAAAGATACAAGATAATATATAAGGCATGGAGTATGAATTTCACATATAGCAAATGTATAGATGATGCATTGACCAAGTTCCTTGTTCTTTAAATCTTACCAGGAGCCAAGAGGAGTAGCATGAGAAATACCAAGCATAGTAGGCTTGGAACCTTGAGGACTCCCATGTCTCAACGATTATCAAGACACGATCCACGCAAAAAAAGAAGATTATCAAGACACGAAGAAATGTAAGTGACCACAAAACTGATGCACATCCAAATAGTCTACGCCATCTGTTACTATATAGTAATAGCCATGGATGGTGTGGCCTAATGGAAAATTAATGGTAAATATATTATTGGGTGATCATATTTGGTGGAAATTAAATTACGGTTTCATTTTACTACTTCCTATTCTCACGGGTGTGAAACGGTTTCCTATTCTGAGCCAATGCATGGAGATAAATAAGCGGCTATTTTCTGAAGTAAATTACTAATCCCGTAATTGACACAGGCAGTTATTAAGCACATAATTAGGCCCAATATCTCTGATTCCCTCATTAACTGCCCCTCCCTATTCTAGCGCGATGGGGAGCCAAATCTGAGGAGACGCCAATCAGCCACAACCTTGGGCCCAGAGATTTGCAAAGGGAAATCTGATGCGAAGCATTTGAAATCAACTTCCACATGGTATTCTCCAGCTTTATTGTTGACGTGGTCAAGAAAGAATCCCGCCAATTCCTCTTGAATTGCTTTCATGCGATTTTGTTCTAGGAGTTCATTCCGCATCTGCCACGTCTAATTTGAAGAAGGGGTTAATACATATATGTATGAAACACAACAGAAATGATGGTGTAATAAAATGAAATTGTGAATATTATTGCTTACGCACTTCATAGTGTCTTTTAGAGTAGCCCCGCTTATTTTTCAAAGTTGCGTTGTAGATGAACTCGCACACGTAGTATCCACAGAAATTATTCCCTTCTTCCCGCCACAATCACTTTACGAGAAATAGAGGTCAACCAAACTGATAATGAAACATTATAAATGGCATTGATGAAAGTATAGCTATAGAATCAACGGGAGATAAGCGCAACTAGCTAGCTAGTAGTACTTACTTTCGGGTATGTATATCGCAGCTCCTTCGGCAGTCCCGGAGCTTCTGCGGTGAACTGTTTCCAAACCCTGCAAGACAAAGAAAATAATAATTATTACTTGAGATATCAGGAAATAAACAAAAAATTGCTGATATGGTGCGATAATGATCGATTGAACTTACTTGTTGAGCAATTTAGTCATGTCCGCATAGGTTTCGGGATCTTTTCGTTTCGAGTCTAAGACGGTTACTACTCCCCGCTTAATCTCTAGAAGAACATAGTGGAAGCTGCGCACGCATGCATAACTCATCAATTACATTACTATAACCTCGCTCGAGTAATAAGGGAAACCAAATATGCACACGACAGTAACACTCACTCGAAGTTGTAAGGAAAGAGTATTAAATCTTTGTTTTGATTTTTGGTCAACGATTGTAGCAAGTTGGCCTCGGCCTCTTCGGCGTGCTTTTTAACCAGAAATTCATCTATGATATTTGTGTTAATGAACCCAATATCATACATTTCTTGTTTTTTGCACTCGACGATCTTCAGTCTGCATAATATAGTGAGAATAATTAATTATAAATACATGCAATGAAAAAGCCGAGCTATATATAGAGACTTAATGACAGAAATAGTACTTATAGACAGTAGCAAAAGACCATTAATTTATCGAGGGCCTTTTGATTGAGGAACTCGAAGAACTCCTCAAATGGAACAGGCAACAGATAAGTTCCAACGAGGTCGTGCTCCTCTTTAACTCTCAGATACAAAGTATTCGTCCCCCCAGACTCTCTGCAGGTTTTCATGTACCAATTATGGAATCTTAGCATCATCGTTGTTGGAGATTTTTCATCTTTGACGAGAGGCTTTCCGTACTCGTATCTGTGTTCGTCCACCTCCAAGAAATCAAAATGTACATCATCAGGCAGGTAATCTCCAAGATTGTTATAATTGGGCATCGTCCCCGGAGCATTAGCGACGATGTCGCTAGACACATTGAGCGGGGGGAACGATTGCTTTGCTTGTTCGCCGAGCTGGGCAATTTTTTTCCTAGCTGCTCGTTCTTTTAACCTTTTATCACTGACAGTACTTCCCGACCGGTTAGCTTCGAGATATGTCTTTGCAGTAATGCGCTCATAGTTGTTTTTCGGCGGAGACTTTGGTGGTTTCCTCGGGGCATCGATAGTGCACTTTGCTTTCACCGGATCTACCTTCTCCTCCGGATGTGGGTGTCTCTTTGCTTTTAACCCCTCAAAGAAGTCCTTCACTTCGGTCTGCACGATCTTCGCGTTTTCCTCCTCGGTCCTCTTGTACGGTAACTTCTCTAGAGGCTTGAGAGAAGGACCGTATCTATATTGCCTCCCGCCTCTGCTGGCTGTACTGCTAGACGCCGGAGCAGACGGAGCGTCTGTGGCGCCTGTCTTCTTTCGTGCTTGCGTACGAGGCGGAGAAGAAGGACTACGACGCGCCGGAGCAGCCGGGGCGGCGGCGGGTCTCTTCCGCCCTTGCTGGTGAGGCGGAGAAGGAGGAGGTTGCTGGATGCTTGGGCGCACCGACACAGGAGGAGAAGGAGGTGGAGTGCCGCCACGCGTCGGAGAAGGAGGCAGAGTGCCCTGATCATCACTCGCCGGAGGAGGAGGTGGTGGAGGAGGCAGAGTGCCCTGACTCGCCGGAGGAGGAGGAGGAGGCGTCCAGTTCGGAAGCTTGAAGAACTCCTTCCGCCATAGGCATGGAGTCTTGAGAGCAGAACTCAGCCGAGTCTCCCCTTCACTAATAGGATGGTCAAGCTCGAGGTCCTCAAATCCCTCCGTTATTTCGTCCACCGTCACCCTAGCATATCCTTCTAGAATCGGACGACAGTGAAAAGTTGCACTGGGTTCAAAAGGTCAAACTTGGCGGATAGCCGCCTTGACTTTTAAGTTCTGCCATTACGTCATAAGGTGGCAATTTTGAGACTCCGTGATAAAATCCATGGGGTAGCTAGCAGGAGTCATCAAGACATGCTTCGGCTGAAGCAGCTCGGTGGAAGCCACGCTGCTTCTCCGCTGAGATGGTGTGGTAGCTTCGGGGGAAGCTTCGGCAGGTCGTTTGCTGCGATCTGCTTCTCGTTCCTCTAGCCCTTGTACCCTTGCGTGCAGCGCCTGCAGTTGGCTATGCTCCACTTTCTTCCTCCTATCATGGCATTTGTAACCGCCTGTGTCCGGAAAACCAACCTTCCACGGAATGGAGCCTGGCGTGCCTCGTGTCCGTCCAGGGTGCTCAGGATTCCCGAGGGCCATTCTGAGCTCGTCCTTCTCCCTGTCTGGAACGAACGTCCCTTGCAGCGCTGCATCGATATAGTGCCGAAGCCCGTTGACTGGTATTTTTAGTTGCTCATCCGTCCAACGGCACTTCCCTGATACAGGGTCCAAGGTTCTGCCAGCCCCGAAGAACCATGTCCGGAAACGGTCTGGCCAGTTCACTGTCTCTGATTCGATCCCTTTATCAAGCAGATCATTCTCAGCCTTGGACCACTTAGGCCAGGCTTTGAGGTAACCACCTGACCCCTAGCCATGGTGAAACTTCTTCTTCGCAGCATTTTGCTTGTTTGTCGCTGACATCTTACTCTTTTCCGATGTCTTGTGGGCCACAAATGCGGGCCAGTGATCTCTGATCTTCTCATATTTGCCGATGAATTCTGGTGTCTCTTCTTTGTCGACAAACTTTTTCAGCTCTTTCCTCCACCTCCTGAATAGGCCTGCCATCTTCTTAAGAGCACAAGACTTGATTAATTGCTCTCTAACTGGCTTCTCCGGATCCTCCTCTGGCGGTAGGGTGAAATTTGCCTTCAGCTCAGTCCAAAGATCATCTTTCTGCATATCATTGACATAAGACACCTCAGGGTCTTCCTCCTTAGGCTTATACCATTGGTGGATGCTGATCGGGATCTTGTCCCTAACAAGAATCCCGCACTGAGCAGCAAATGCGTTCTTTGTCCGGATGGGTTCAATCGGTTCGCCGTCGCGCGTGATTGCTGTGATCTCAAACCTTTCATCCGAGCTCAACTTTTTCTTCGGGCCTCGTCTCCTTACCGAAGTTGTGCTCGATCCGGAGGGCTAGAAAAAAGAAGAAAGACGAGAGTTAATTAATATGTGTACATATACCAAAACGACGAATGCATCAATTGGCTAGTGAGCACATGCTTAACTAATATATATACCTGGCCAGACTCGGTTCGGTCACCGGAGCCGTCATCACGATCTCCTTCTTACACCGTCATTGGGTCACCAGAGCCGTCCTCATGGTCTCCTTCTTGCACCGGCACTGGGTCAAAGGAGCCATCATAACAGCCCGCTTCTTCACCCTGTCCTTCCAGACCATCAGTGTCGTTCAGAAACGATAAGACGGCATCACTTCCATGTGCGATTATCTCCCCCAACATCGCTTCTGTTGCTTCGTCTCGGGGGGTGTCCATAGTTTCTACAAATATTTACAACAGGACAATTATTATTAAAACATGATAGATATGGATATATTAGTGGCAAACGTAGAACTAGCTAGCTAATCACAGTAAGGAATCATATTAATTAGTGGCCTCGACGCTGCTTCTCTAGGGTTTGGGGTGGCCTTGACAACGCTTCAAGGGGGTAATATCGACAACGACGAGATACTTACATGGGAAAATAATGTTATCGAGGAGGGGGTATATCGACCCCCTCCCATGTGTTGTAGTTATCGGGAGGGGGTATATCGACCCCCCCACATGTTGAAGTTATCGAGAGGGGTTTATATCGACAACAACGACATACGTACATGGGAAAATAATATTTTTGGGGAGGGGTATATCGACCCCCCCCACGTGTTGAAGTTATCGGGAGGGGTTTATATCGACAATATACATACATAAGAAAATAATAGTAATGGGGAGGGGGTATATT